>NW_026853967.1:5000-27500 GCF_026571515.1 Ruditapes philippinarum
AAAAAATCTGGGAAATTTATATGTTAAAGATCAAATACATTGTACACTACAATGCTTCTTTCTTTTATAATCTCTTTTTATATATATAAAAAACTTTTAAAAAATCCAAAGACTTAAGACAAGAGGATGCAATATACTTACTAACTACTTGATTCTATTTATCAATACCATACATTTTCAATGATAGTTTGAATTGAAAGCATTTCTCTCTGAAACTGAATTTTGTTAAAGCCCCACCATTATAACATGTTGATAGCTACCAGAAATAGTTGATATTTAACAAAATCTCAAAATGCCATAGAAGCTAGAGCAAAACACTACAAATAGCAGGCGAATAAGGCGTATGGGGAAGATGAACCTTTTCCTTTTCAATAGCCCTCATGTTTAAGCAAATGCATGGCACACGCTCAACGCATTCACTTTTGAAAAAAACATTGTTTGCATAAAATCTACAAGTAACTTATCATTTCGCACCGAGAGTTGCTCGTATAATATGATTTTATTAAACTCGTTCAATAAATTTACATTCAATATCCTCTTTGAATGTCACAATTAAATTTGGGTAATTTTTATTTTTTTGTAATTTATTTAATCTGTTCAAAATTATCTATCATCAGTATCATAAGTATTTGCATTGCATGTACTTTATCGTATAGTGCGTTGTGCAGTGTAGTGCTCTTCTTTTTTTGTTGTGTGAATATGTTGTATTTGTTGTACTGTAGTGTATTGCTCTAAGAAGCGAGGGCGAAACTCAGAATTGTCGTTTAAAAAGTTTGTTCTCGCCTAAATCGACTCTGTCAGGACAATTTAGTATTTATATAATCTATGAAATGCTGATTGTCTTATTAAAGTAATTATGTAAATTACACTGAGCATAAAATCTTCTCTGTAAAATCCTAAAAGTGATCACATAAAAAAAACGGATGCAAAATGTTCAATGATAAAAAAAACTATTGATGTTTTTTTTTTCGCAAATGACATTAAAAGTAAATAAATCAAATACAATATAAAACGATGAAAACTTAATCATCTATCATCGCTGTGCGTTATATTCGGATATTAAAAGATCGTTCGTTCGATTGATTTATTACGTCATATTGATAACATCAGTAGCACTGTCACACAAAAAACGGTGACTTTAATAACGTAAAAGATACGAAAGTAAACGGAATTTTACGATTTATCACATCACATGAAAATCATGTAATAAAAACTTCATCTAACAGCCTATATCAGATAAATGTATTATACTAAAGATGCAAAAAATATCTAATGGTAAACGAAATCATAAAATATAATTATATGGACGTACCGGAACTTTTGTAAAAAAAAATGTATAAATAAAACATCTGCTTATGTGAATATCGACCCAGAAATCATTGGAGAAAGGGGAAAAATCGCCAAATATATTGAGGAATGGTTCTGAAGATCTTGATTTTTTTAAAGGAATAACAAAAAGTATCTTTTATCTTTAACAGAGGTTCTGCCAATTTCACATTTCTCAGTTATTGTTGTCCGAGAGTTTCTGAAGTTGGCAATTGCCCCCCCCCCCCCTCCCCCTTGTAATGACAAAAAATGACCCTTATTGCTTGTTGCTTAGGAATATGACAGACGGACTAGCTTTATGCAAAAAGGAATTTGTAAAACGCATAACTTACAAATCAATATAATTTTCTTATACAGACTTGCATATTAAAGACCAATTATGCTTTTTTTAGAAATGTCAAACATGTGTTTGATATTTTTTAAATACTACATATGAGATGTTGTTTAACTGAAGAAGTAGCGCTGAACATGCAGTTGTGTGTTTAAAGGTAGCATAATGTAAACAAAGTAGTATTTTGACTTCCATACAAAAAATCTAATTCACTAAAATTATACTAATTGCCAACAGAACTAGTTTCAAAAGATAGAATCATGTATAATATAGCACATGGGTATATTTATGGAAATCGTAACAAGAGAAAAATAAACATGTTTTGAGAAATAAAAATGATAGCATTTCTGAGGCATACTGAAATGGGCCTTTAAAATAGTAACGCTTTAGTTTTAATCAGTAGTTACTGGCAGCCGTTCACACACAATTTAAAACAAACAAAAATTGATTTCAGTATTCATCATTATTTATGATATACATGTACATATATACATAAATTAGGACAATTGCACAAGTCCAAATGAATCATGGGATGACGGATTTTCTGTAAATTTGCCGAGAGTGATCGTAAAAACAGACCTCCTTTTGCTGAACTGAAACTCAACGTCCTTCTGGAAAGGCCGGGAGAATGCGATTGCGTACACAGAAGCAATCGGAACAACTCGACTATTATTCATTCTTATCGGAAAGAATTGGGATCGGAGATGAAAAAAATATTACTTCAGCATTATCAATTCATTACCTTATACAGCTATTTATCTTTTAATACAATTGTAACATTTGGTAAGGTTGGTCATCCATTCATCAAAAGTATCTTAGTTCAATCGGTGAATTTTTCACAGTTCCTTTAAAGCAAAATATCTTTCTTTTGAAAGCACAATTTTTTTTCTCGCACATTATAACACACTAAAATTGAGATTTTAAACAAACTTAATAATGGCTTAAATTCAAAAGTTAAATAAAGTTTTATTACCCTTCCAGATTTTTTCCGCCTTTTTGATTGGATATTGATCACCCGAAAGAAATTGATATAACCGAGCCAGACGGGTAATATACACACTAAATTTCCCCGTTTGGTACCCAACGTTGTAAACAACATGCGCGGAGATGATGCGCGTACGGTTCGATTTTACGCGGTGTAAATTCCGATTTAAAAGCACTTTTTAACTGTCAAATGATAAATATTTACCAAAGTAGAGTTATGATACATATAACCATCAGTATCGAAAACAAATATGACCTTGTGAAAGCTTGATATTAATTACAAAAAAGTGCGTTCAATAGACTACTCCTTTTCTCTTGTTTACTTTTGTAAGGTACGGGAAAAATACGTCATGTATTTATGTGACGTCATGTTGTGACGAAGAGGTATCCTAAAGGGAATCTTATTTCGACGTTTCATTTGAAACAGCAATGATTATTTAAAAAATCGTCTAAACTCGGCAGGGGAAGGGTAATAAAATTATTATTTTGGTTTTGGAGTGATATATGTGGATTTATTACCCTTCCAGATTTTTTCCGCCTTTTTGATTGGATATTGATCACCCGAAAGAAATTGATATAACCGAGCCAGACGGGTAATATACACACTAAATTTCCCCGTTTGGTACCCAACGTTGTAAACAATATGCGCTGAGGTGATGCGCGTACGGTTCGATTTTACGCGGTGTAAATTCCGATTTAAAAGCACTTTTTAACTGTCAAATGATAAATATTTACCAAAGTAGAGTAATGATACATATAACCATCAGTATCGAAAACAAATATGACCTTGTGAAAGCTTGATATAAATTACAAAAAAGTGCGTTCAACAGACTACTCCTTTTCTCTTGTTTACTTTCGTAAGGTACGGGAAAAATACGTCATGTATTTATGTGACGTCATGTTGTGACGAAGAGGTATCCTAAAGGGAATCTTATTTCGACGTTTCATTTGAAACAGCAATGATTTTTTAAAAAATCGTCTAAACTCGGCAGGGGAAGGGTAATAAAATTATTATTTTGGTTTTGGAGTGATATATGTGGATATATTACCTGCCAAGATAAAATATCACCCTCGCCTAACGGCTCGGGTGATATAAAATCTTAACAGGTAATATATCCACATATATCACTCCAAAACCAAAATAACATATAATATACCTTAAAACTACACATTTTTTGGCAACTGTAAAACTTACAGAGATAGTACAATTATTGGTCAAAACATCATGTATTCAAAACAGTCTGTACTGCCAAAACATGTAAGAAAATCACTGGCCTTTCTAATATGACACTTCTAAAAATTCATATTCCTTCCCTAGAGCTGTTAATGTTTACAACTGAAAAAAAAGTCAACATATTTTCACTAAAACGAAAGCAGAATTCTCCTAAAGAAATGGCATTAGTCAGTTTTTCTCTTTTGTAAAAATTGTACACATCCTGTCTGTCGACATTTTGGTGCTCGTACTTCACTTCAGTGTTGTTATATTTTTCTGGTCCTTCAGGTTCATTGATTTTAAAATTGAATACCGGTTAAAGCAAGTGCTCATGGGACGTGAGGGATGTTGCACTTTTACATTATTTCTCATGAACAGACTCAATCAAACCGAGTCTGCAGTTGTCATAATTGAGCCGCGTCACGACAAAACCAACATAATGCGTTTGCGACCAGCATGGATCCAGACCAGCTGCACATCCTTGCAGTCTGATCAGGATCCATGCTGTTCGCTTACAAACCCTATTACATGTAAAGAAACTGATAGCGAACAGCATGGATCCTGATCAGACTGCGCGGATACGCAGGCTGGTCTGGATCCATGCTGGTCGCAAACGCATTCTGTTGGTTTTGTCGTGACGCGGCTCATATGTAGTTTTGTAGTGAAAGCCTCTCTTTCATTTGTATGTAGTTTGCAGTGACAGTCAAATCTAAGATAGACAATTCGTTATACACGTTATATGGCCTGAGATCAGATATGAGGTAGAATGATAGAATACACAAAATGAAACCAATATGATTATCAACATAGTTTTTGCACTATTATAATCAATGCATTTCTTCGAACAAGAAGTGACTTGCAAAGTCTTTCATTGAGTATTTAGTACTATACATATAATGAATATTCTGTTGTAATATCTACAGTCAACTCTTCTTATAACGATACCGCTTATAACAATATATATACCGCTTATAACGAAATAACGCTTATAACGATATACCGCTTATAACGATATAACGCTTATAACGATATACCGCTTATAACGATATACCGTTTATAACGATGCTGTTTGCCGCTGTTTACATGATATAACTGCTCCTACGAAAACCAACTTCTGAATTTTACTTGTCACGAATAGGGAAGAAAATACCGGAATTCATTTCAACTTATGAAGAGTTGGACACATATCTCTGTCTTCGTTTATGAGTTTGATTTCCTTTGGTCGATCATAAGAAATATCCAGGCGAGGAGCAAAGATGCTGTAGCACTTATACAAAGGTAAAAAGACATCCCCAGATATCTGTGTAGAAAATCTGTGTTCTCAGGTGTGATCAGTAGCATCTTGATACATATCAAAGTTCCCGTGCCAACTGCTGATACTGTAACAATAAAACATGGATGTTTATAATTTCATATATAGTTTAGATCTATGGTTTCAAAAATTATCTTTCATACACAGGCATTTCCGCCAGTAAATAGATACGTTTCCAGTGCCAAAACTATTTATACCTAATAGCAAAACAGATTTTCACAATTTCCTCCGTTGTCAAGTAAAAATTCACAATTTCCCTTATTGTGAAAATGAAGTCACAATTCCCCTAATTGTGAAGTGTAAAAAATTGTGAAGTGCTCAAATGCGGATTTTTTAAGAAAAATTAAAAAATAATATTGTTAGATATTACATTTTATATTGACATTGTGAAAACAAGATGAAATATTGATTCAGGAAGTTGAAATTGTGAATTCGTGTCATCACTAGTATTTCGTAGATTTCGTATGGGTTTTGTCATAGGCGCATAGCTCCGACAGTGTAAAGGTAATAGAAAAAAAGACATCAACCAATTTATCACAAAATTATTTTTTATCTCTTTAATATGATCCTTATTTTTACCATAAATGATTAATTAATGTTCGAATGGTACTTTAAATTAATATTACTTTATTACCATGGTAATCAGAGCACAGCAATCGATTATTTAATGTACAAGTTTTTGTTTTGTGTTGTTTTTTCTTTGTTTTCTTTGTTTGTAGTTTTGTGTTATTGTTTGGGGTTACGTCGCACCAACAGTGTAAAGCTACTTTACAGCTTTGCGAGTGGAGGAAGACCTAAGTCGCCCCTCCTTGTATTATTTTGCCTCGAACGGGCACCTGAGAGTAACTACTCCTGAGTACAACCACCGACATTCCGTAAGCTAGCTGGACAGCCTCCTCACATGAAAGAATCCAAAGTCTCTGGCGGGATTCGAACCCACGGCGGTGAGGGCATATGGCTAAAGTAAAATCATATGAACAAATATATAATGTCTATAATCATATAATTATATGTACTTACATGCCGTGAAACAGATAGTCACATTGATGTTTGTCAGTCGTGAATTTGTCAGAGCTATCAATAATATGAGGGATACGATCAAGGTAAGAATAGTTGTTGATATTCCTACACAATGTAATATCTTAGCTCCAAGAAACCATCCTGTAATAAAAAATAAAATAAAATAAAACATTACTAATTGCCAATCTGGTTCTAATTATAACGGTTACGTCAATAACTTTAGAAGCAATATAAGTGATTTGGTTCAATAAATAAGTATGTTGATATATGAGCCGCGTCACGACAAAACCAACATAGTGGGTTTGCGACCAGCATGGATCCAGACCAGCCTGCGCCTCCGCGCAGTCTGATCAGGATCCATGCTGTTCGCTTTCAGATTCTCTACTTGTAATAGAGTTGGTAAGCGAACAGCATGGATCTTGATCAGACTGCGCGGATGCGCAGGCTGGTCTGGATCCATGCTGGTCGCAAACCCACTATTTTGGTTTTGTCGTGACGCGGCTCAATTATGTAGATCATAATACATGGATGTTGTTGGTCAGTGTGAGATACATGATACGATATGTATTTATATAGCAAATAATAAAATGTTATAATTTTTATTATTCATTCTTCTCAAGAAAAAATTGATAAGAACATTAAAATAATACATTTCTTTTGTTTTACAATATTTGAAATACCGGAGATATTTAAGAGTAACGTATTAATTAATAAGATTCGAAAATTTTATGTAAATGTTCATCAGTCCACAATCATTTTCGGGGATATCCAAATAAAAATTCAGAGTTGGTCCGCACAGTTACCGATGTATTTATTTTGAAAAGTATAGATAGATTTTTTTATATGACGGACAGTTCTATTTTATTCTAGATTTAGAAAAGCGATAAAGTAAATGCATTTGTATCATACTGCCTAACGCTTTGATAAACACACACACTAAGTTCACTGACCTGAATCTCAAAATAGCCTGACCTGATTCTAAAAATAGACCAACCTATATATACTGACCTGTATCCGTGAATATACTGTCCGTGCATTCGACATCCCTCCATCCATTCCGGGTACATGTTTGCCAGAGTCCAGAATTCCATCTCTCAGAATTATTTACCCATTCCTCCAGAAAATATGGTAACGAAAATCCTGTAGCATCTAATATAAGCGCTAATATAATAAACACTAACCCTGCTTTAAACCAGGACGATGTATCTTCGAAAGAATTCACCATTTTGTATGAGTCATTGAAAAAGTACTCGCGCTTAGATTTTTTCCCAATATTTTCTACAGTCCTGAATATTACAGAATAACTTTCGCGTTATCTTTCAAAGCAATCCGTACGTGTTACAGAATATCAAACAAGTATGACATTAATAGACGAACAGTACAATCCGACACATTTGTCTATATTGAAATACAAGGCATTATGATGCTTATACTCGTTACATTAAATAACGAGAAACATATTGTATTTGCGAATAATCGTTTATTCGTTTTCATCAATAGTATATACTGTATATATAGCATAAAACTGCGCGAGCAAACAAAAATAAAAAGAAATATATATAATAAAATGAATGAATAAATACAAATTAATTAATAAATTAATTAATTAATTAAGCAATCCCACTTTTCCAAAACAACAACAATAATCAAAGCACAGAAGGCGCTGAATTTGTTTGGGTCTCAGAATGTCAGAAAGGTGAAGGTTGTGAGATTACAAACCAATTTGTTTGTATAGTGTCACCAATGCTGCTTCCAGTGTAATAAATATAGTAAATTGGCTGTAAGACTAATTGCAACACTGATATTCAATTCAATGCTTATTTGGCTTAAACAATTAAAAATATAAAAAAAATAAACAAACAAAAAAACACGAGATGAGTGGGATTTGAACTCTAGACATTTCGCTTCCAAAGCGAGCGTGTAAACCCCTCCACCACGGGGAAATCATGAGATAACAGACTGAAAAAAATACATATTATTGAAATAAGCCGAGATGTTCCGATTGGTCAATAAACTGGCTTACCTCTGTATGGTTTGCCGCTCATTTTTAACATTCTTTTGGGAGTAAAAACACTAAATGTAAGACTGGAACATCGTCAGAGACTCACATTTGATTAGCATGTAAGTAATACATGTAGTTGCACTGTTATCAATGTTAATAGTTCGGCTGAGGGTATCCGACGATAAGATTGGAAATGCTCAACACCACTTTTTGACAAAGTCTGGATAAAGTGTTAAAATAGAGAAGGACGTTTTTTATTAGACTGAAAAGGAGAAGGTATCTAAAATCCCATTTTCACTTATTTTAGCCACCATCATGACTTGTACATGTATATCATATAAAACCGTAATAAATCATTAATATGCGGAAATTGATATTATTTGTAATGTATGTTTGCCTTTTAAAAATTTATTCGTTTCCTAGGCAGGATGTGCCTTTAATGCACGAAAAATAAAATTTGTAGTACCCCTTGATTGCTGGTGGCATCCATTTTTGCGTATCAAAATGAAGCTAATGCATCGCATTTTAAGCCTTTATTTATTAGAACCAGTCTACAATCAAAGCACAGAAGGCGCTGAATTTGTTTGGGTCTCAGAATGTCAGAAAGGTGAAGGTTGTGAGGTTATAAACCAATTTGTTTTTGTATAGTGCCACCAATGCTTTCCAGTGTTTTAATTGTAGTTAATTGGCTTTAAGACTAATTGCAACACTGGTATTCAATTCAATGTTTATTTGACTTAAACAATTTGAAAAAAAAGAAGAGTTGCCTTCCTTGATTTGAACTCCAGACCCCTCGGCAACGGTGAAGTTATGTAAAAGGCCTGAAGAAAACCATATTATTCTAAATTAGGGTTTGTAACCCTTATTATTTCGACGCTAACTGTTGTTTAACATAGATGTTAATAATCATGGAGTTTATTATCAGCATGTATATCTATAAAGGATAAAACAATATAAGAAATATTCATTCGGGAATTATTTTGCTTGAAAATTAATGCGCCTGTCATTTGACCATCTTACGCAGTGATCTCCCCCGAAATTTTCGGCGTTAGTGTACATATAAAGGGAAGTAACCGCTTCAAAAAAGCGGCCTACTTTCGGCATTTGCAATTAACAGCATCAGACTCTGAAATTTCGCTACCATTATTTGTTTGGTCTGACGACCCAAACAAATAAAAATTGTAATGAGCATGCACCACTTCAAAATACGACTCAACTTAAACGAAAAATTAACATCGAAATAAACAAATCGGTACAAGGAAAAAATCGGAAAATATAGTTTACTTTAATTAACACTACGATATTTTTTTGGCGCAAATGGCACAAATTTTTCACAAGTTTGATTTTCTTGAAAATTTTATTGTGGTTGGAAGCATGCAGCTGTTTATATACGGTTTTTGAATTTTCAAGAAATTTATATTTTAATACTACTTTTAATATAATAATATTACATGAATTGTTCCCTTAGTAGAAAAAATAGCCTTGATGCGCCAGGAAAATGTCCATTTCTCCGGCATATAATCTTTCAAAACATTAAAATAATGAAGCGTAAAACAAACTTTCATTATGAGACTATATTCAGTATATACATGTTTATTTTATGCTTTTCAGTGGATTACTGATTTATCCGTGAAAATTATATTTGGTAATTTCACAGTGAAAATTATCAAAATATAATTTCACTTTTTTCAATGACGAAACTACTTTTTTAAGATTTTCCCCATGTGGTACCTCAATTTTATTTTTGCTGACAATTCTGACAATGTCAGGCTGTTTAAAGAAAAAGGAAAGCTGAAATTGATAAATACCTTAAACGTCAAAAGAAGAAAACTTACTTCTATTCATTCAAATTCCAATCACCAAATTTCGTCTCTAAATTTTTTGTTTCATTTTTACAGTCTGAAAAATACATTCCTTCCACATGCAAACTGCTCTTGATGACATTTGGGCATATTAAAGTATCCTACGAGTAATAACTGCCGTATGCTTTATGAAAAATTGAAAAGCAATGACAGCTACAGCTCGTAGAACAAGTAAACCAACCCAGCGTTCCGAGCAAGTTCCAAGTCTTCCATTTTCATAGCTGCTTTTTTCATGTTTTCACATCTGTCAACGCTTAATTTTTGTCTGTTTCAATCCTCAAATATGTTTTCTTTCTTTTAAAAAGGTGTATGACTAACAATTCCAAATGATATCCCTCTGAATCAAACACAAATTATTTTCCTCCAGTGATATACACAACTTTAAAAAATGGCTGCCGCTTACATTTAACAAAGCCAGGTCTAATATAAATTCGCAGTAGGTAACAGAAATATGGATGGATGGTTGGAATTTTCTCCTACACGAATTGTTTGTTTTTATTATTAAAACAAGCGATCATTCATATTTTTGAAACAAAATTAATAATATCACTGTCATTTAATGTTGATTGTCGGACTTATTTTTCAGCTCAAGACTTCTTGTTTTTAATGAGAAATTCGCACGAAATGGGGCTCTCAATGGGGAAACAGATTTTAATATTTATGTTAATATTATGGAAATTTTGTTTAAACTTGTTTTTTAGCATAAAATAAAAAGAAAATTTGTTTGTTTGTTGTGTAAGATGTAATTTTATTTCATCTCGTGAACTTTAAAAACAGTATTCTCACTCGTGGCTACGCCACTCGTGAGAATACTGTTTTTAAAGCCCACTCGATGAAATAAAATTTCATCTTACACACAAACAAACAAATATCCTCTATATAATACATTTTGTTTTGTTAAATAATTGAAATTTATAAACATTCATTGTGCCTTTTATGCAAAAATATCTCCAAATATTTTCAAATTAAACAAATCTTCCACAGCTGAAAAAAGACCTCTTGCATCCTTCTTTTTAAAGAAGCAAACTTGTATACTTTGTGATTTGATTATAACAAGGAGGTTGTCAGGAGTCTTTCACCTGCTTCAAAAATCACCTGCATCTTTGATTGAATTGTAAGAGTCCTCTAGACTTGATTTACAGGTGAGGTTGCGTCTAAATCATGTGTAGAGTCATTACACGTCAATCAAAATCTAAAGCAAGGTGTAAGAAACGACAATGAAGAAGAGGGAAAGGTCTAAATGTTGAACATATTAAGACGTTTACATTAACTATAAGGATTGATACCATTTTTTGTGGCAAATTTTAAATGTGCATGATTTATTACTTTATCGATAACATCTACAAATACTAATTTCTCCAAATACCGTTTTCTTTGGTCGTATATTTGAGAAATAAAAGATGAAAGCGAAATATAATTAAACAATTTTCATATGTAATATGTTAGCCCCAATAAGATACTATCTGCATGTATATATACGGAAGTTAACGAGCCATTTGCCGTTCACGTTGATAGATAAAAAAACAGACGGTAAAATAAATTATGAATCAAAACATAAAGAGTGAAAATTGTATCTTATATTTTCCCCCTTTTTGAGCTTTGTTTGGTTTGCTTTGGTTAATTCATTTTTTTATCTTCGTCTTGAAAATTCGTCTGCCTTGAAAGATGTCTACAAGGAAATTTATGTTGTTGTTTTGTTGTTGTTGCTTTTTTATTAAAAAAAAACAGCAAAACTTTACTCAAATGTAGCAAGTTAGGGCAAAAGTCATTGCACAACACCATTCCAGTAATGATAACGTTTAAAGGGACTGTCACTGGGGATTTCTGACATGACGGGACTGGAAATCATTTTTTTTTTAGATTAATGTTCCACAGCTATATACTGTAGACCAATAACTTGTGTGCAAGATTTGAAATCATTTTCTCAATTCCTTTTTCTAAATGGTTATTTAACTTGTGTAAGATGACACGAAACTGAAAAGTTGCAACGCTTTTCACTTTAATCGGGCAAAGAATCGCACAAAATTTTCATTTTTTTAAATAGATTTTTGTGTATATTTCTTAAACACGAAATCATTGCTTAACGGCTTAAATCATACCTAAAAAGAGCAGCATACTAGAAATATTTCGTTTCGGAACATTTTATTCTGTTAACATACAATGACCATATGTGATAAATAACAAAGACATTCTATATTACAACTCTTTCGTAATTCGACCTAAGAATAATGGAAACAATATTATTTTACCGTCGATAAATTTCATATATAAAAATATTTCATATTACGATATAGCTTTATACACTTTAAAATTAAACATATGTGAATAAACTAGGCCTAGTATAAACATAGCGATGATTTGTATTATTTTATATGGGTGGTTCATTGACGATGATTTTTATCTTGACCAGCTGCAGTAGATTATACCGTTTACCCGAGGTAACCGATTGTATCGTGTTAAACGGTAAAGAAAGGTCCAATAATGTGTTATTATCGATATTAAAGATATCAAAAGGTCCTAAAATGCAAACACAACTGTAAAAGTAACGTAGATTTGTATTTAATCTGACAAGCGTCAGAAATGGTCGCAGATGTATGTAGATATAAAATATTAAATATATTCTCCCCTACATCACATCGTAGAAAACAATGTGTTTTTTTTGTTTTCGGAAAAATTCGTGAAACCTGTGCTGCACCACCTGGTGTTGAAAACAGTATTTTATATATGTTTTATACCTTTAATAATAGTAAAAATATGATAAAATTCAGATGTCATCTGAAAAAGGTAGTTTATTACATTGTGTAGCGTAGATGCATGGATAAATGTGTCGAAATAGGGAATTTTCAGAAATGCTTTTAACGACATTACAGTATAATAAAACCAAATGTCTCGAACCTTACCTTCCTGAATTTTTATAATAGATTCACCCTGCTTTAAAGTGTATAAAGCTATTTGGATGTCAAAATAGTGTTTATATTATAATTAAAATAGCTACAAAAACATAAAACAAAAGAAATATGTCCATATATTTTAATGAAAGCGTGTGGAACATGTGTTTTATAATCAAATAGTAGGGGAATATTTTGTTCCGGAACATTTTATTCTGATTAACACACAATATTCATGTATGTTAAATAACAGAGGCATTTTATGTAACAACTTTTTCGAGATATTACCGTTAGGATATGAAAACAATATGTATTTACCGCTTTTAAAATTTTTTCATCAGATATAGCTTTATACCCTTTAAATTTGGAAGAGTTCATTCTAAGTTTAAGGGATTTCAATATCAAAATACAAAGGCCGGACAATATAGAGCCCGGTTGGACTGCATGGATGTGATCTGGCTCTGTAATGGTGGCAAAGGCTTATCACTTTCGTATCCAGCAGATAATAGGTTCAAGATTCACTACAGACACTGAACATCAACTATGGTAACCAAGTTTACTTATTATCTAACTATACTTAGTTAAAACATATTTACATTTGTATTTTAGCTCTATTGCGAAACAAGTTCTTGCAACATATACTAATCACTATCGAGTCCGCTTCCTGGTAATAAACAGTACTTGTGTCATATGAGGAATCATTTAATCGTGACCCGAGTAGGGTTCGAACATACGATCCCTGGCTCTCTGGCAGACACCACACACTAGGCCACCGTTCCCCTTTACCTAGTTGTCACAAGTAATATAAAAAACAAGAAATAGACGTCGAAATTTTGTATATATTTTTGAAATATAAATATTATACAAATGATTGATCAAGCCATTAGCATGCAAAGTAACTCTCGTCACCATATTTTTTTTACAATAAGAGAGCAAAGTATTCCATGGCCGAACCATATGTCATAATTGTTGACACATACAGCTAGCTGTTTTTAATTTTCTGTATATTATCGTCATTAAACTTGAAATGTCTTTTATCGTAGCATCTTAAAATAGTCGGGTTATAAGGGTGACTGTCTTTAATATGAACAAAGTGTTCTTCCGGGTCATTTGTCACGTGACCACAGTCTTCACAGACGTACACTTTCCCGCGTCTCTCTTTGTAGCCAAACCGGAACTCGACATTGTGTATTTTGCGACAATGTGACTCCAAGGAACACCGTTGTGTAAACGCTTTATCACACATGTCACACTTGTACGGACGGACACCTGTAAACATACACGTGGTGTTCAAATGTATATGAAAAATAACAAAAATATGTGCAAAATCTAGTACCGTTACGCTGTCTCGAAAACTTGTGCTTATAAACACATATATACATGTAATATAATAGTTTGATAAGTATAAGCTCGTATAAATAAATTGCATATTTTTAGTAATTAAAGTACTAACTGCAAAATATTGTTTTAAATGACTTTCTTTACTATCATACAGTTTCTTTAAATTACAACTGTCTTCAGGTAAAGCTAATTGCTATGAGAGTAATGTAGTTTTGTTTTCTATGGTCGGATAGTAATACAATGTATTCAATGTAATACAATGTGTTTGCCACCACTCCTGCACCCGCCCCACCGCACCGCACACCAACCTTTCCAACCAAGGTCGATGTTGCGACATAATCATACACGGTAAGTTGGGTAATTTTAATGAACATTTATTACCTGTATGTGTACGCGTATGTCGCTTCAGGTCGAATGTGTCGTTAAATCCTTTCCCACAAAACGTACATAAATAACGCTTTACGTCAGAGTGGGTCTTCAGATGGCGCTGTAGTAGCTTCGGGAACTCGAAACATTTCCCGCAAATTTTACAGCTGAATTTCGTATCTCTGTAGCTAGTGCCTAAAGATGAAGAGTAAAATAGGAATACTTGTGTATGTTTGTTTATCATATGTGTTTGTTCTGCATAACTGTAGTTGTTGTTTGTTATTTTAGTTATTAATTTAAATTACTCGTGACATGCATGACACGGTTTGAATTTGGTCAATGACTTTCTAAAGCTATTTTGTCACATAATATTTAATTCAATATGCGACACCGGATATAATTTACCCTTAATGAATTAATATTTCTTCTCCTCGAATACCCAAAAATCTTGTCTCAGGTCTTTTCAACTCAAGGCAAGATATTAGTATTGAAATCATAAGTTGAATCATTTTCAGCGGTTTTGTTGAAATAAGGTCCATGATTTAACGAATTTTTATCTTTCACAGTTAAACATAAATCAGGCTTAAAATATTACGAGCGGAAAATTTTTCAAGTTTACGGAAAAAATGCCGGAAATATTTTAATTACCTGCGTTTTTTCCAGTTTTTTTAACAGTATATTAAATTATTTAAGTACGATGTACTTTTACAATTAAATCCCTTTTTTTAATTTGATACTGCTGTTTTCTGTTTTATTTAATTTTGCATTCAGAATGATAATCCGCTTCCTTGAAATTCATGTAATTGGTAAGTTTCTTAGAAAAGAATAACATTCCTGTTAAAATTGATTTTAAGCAAAGCCGAGCGCTCATTTTGAAAGAACTTGGCTTTAATTAAAAGACCAATTTGCTCGATTTTATTATTTTATATATATATTGTGCAGTAATGTTAAAATACAGAGACAAAGAATGTGTTAAAATCTCTCTACTTACAGTTGGTTACTATTCCCGGTGTGGGCGTGTCTTTGACAATGTTGCATTCTGGGGACAATAATGGATTCTTTATTCCGTACCCGCCATTAATCAGCTCGATATTTTGTGCTGCTGAAGGAGTCTGGAGAAAATTAAATTATATTCTTCAAACTAAATATTTATGATTTACTTAACGCCAATTTTTACTCTTTCTTTTCTGAAAATATTTTTATAAAAAGGAAAAGAATAAAAGTTGTTAAAATTAAAGAATTGTTTGTAAAGTCATCTAGGTTAATAGCTTATATTCTTAGCATTGATTTCAAATAACACAAGTTTGCAATTTAAACATACATTTTTTTCACTACAATTTATAAATTGCAATAACATAAAACATCTTTATTTTCAAATTCATGTTCGAAATATATATAAAAAAAACTATATATATCTAAGACTTAATTTTTGATTTTAATTGTATTTATTTTCTAACATATTTAATGTGTAATAAAAAAAATAATCATAGAATAGACTTACAACGAGCGGAGATTTAGGAACATTAAGTGGTTTATTTTGTGTTTCTGGTAGAGTCGGTGAAGATTTTAAGCTTGAATGATCTTTTGTAAGTTTATTCAAACACCCAAAAGGCCAGTCGACGACTGTTTTTTCTGGAACTTTGTAAGGATGTAAAGATTGTGACAGTCGCCGTTGACATAGATTGTATTCAAATCCTGGATAATTGTTATTGTAAAAGTTATGGGCATGCCATAGAAAAGAATCCAAATTCGTTGTGCATGCACCCAGAGGACTAGATGCAAGGAGATCCGAATCTTTGTCTCTTGGAATAAAAGCGTTTGTTTGAGCTGGAGAGTTTGGAGAAAATGGCGGCGACGAGGCTATCAGTCTGTCCCTGTTATTACTGTTGTTGTTTAAATCAGCGTGTATAATTTTGTCAGTTTGGTAATACTGAAAGCCAAATGGTAAAATGTTTGGTCTCTGGGGAAACGCATTATGCGGTGGAGACTGTAGCAGGCGTTGTTTAACGGCTGGCCAATATTCGAAAGCGGAACGTATGTGGTCACGTGATACAGGTTCTGATGACGTAGGTTCTCTTTCCGGTCCGTCTGCTGCTAGCGGAGACGGAAGTTCATGAGTAGAAATGTTCAATGTAACAGGGAAACCTGGATTAAGAAAAAGTAAATACATATAAGTTTGTAAATTGTTAAAAAGAACATTGTGTTCAGTCATTACGAAAATTCGTAATTTTCAAATTACAAACAAATATCGTTTATCATACGATATTCTGATTCAGAATAGGAAACATTGATTGTTTTATAGGGAATACACATTTTCTCTTTAATTTATATTCTTAATATTTTATCATGTTAATAAGTTAAGTCACTTTCATAAAATAACATGAACAATTGCTTTTATATCATCAAAAAATGTGATCTTTGAAAAAATATTCTTAAATTTTCTTGAAAGTTACAGCTTTTTGATTTTTTATTGGAAAAATATATATTTGAAATTTAAAATATTTGAATAAAGATCTGCATTTACAGACAACAGTACAACAGTTTTTTATATACGAAACTTTCTTTATGTTAACTTTCAACATTTTCATCTTCAATATAAAAATTACCTGTCCGAAAAGATTCATCCGAATTCCTGTAATCGATATGTCCGAAAACCTCTGCTTCTGGTGCGCACCATACATTTTTTAATCCCTGTTTTTTCCGTATCAAAAATGTTTTCGGCATTTTAATAAGTTCTTATTTCAATTTATTACCACCTTTTCTTCTAGAAAACAGTATGTCTTTACTATTACTTGATTATTAACATTAAAGACAAATAGAAAATAGATAAAATCCTATAGATGTTTTCGTGAATGATGCTCAGTTTAATAACCTAAACTTATTGTAAGCTTTAAAAGTATATTTTATCAAGTATTCGGATATTTGTGATCGTAACGTAAATCGACCACAGACTGACGAATAAGCAATCAAATAAGATGTTAAATATATTAAAAGTAACAGTAACCTTGGCAATATGAGATACTGAGTTACCTAGTGCTACGGTTGTTGATTTACACCGTTATATTGTCAAACTAGTGGGCGTTCCTTTCCATCTACCCCGATACATTCAAGTCAATATATCATCCTTTCATCTAACATCTATAAGTCACGCTCCATACCCCAACCAATCTCAGCATCTAGGATCGCTTATTTTAAATTGACGTTAATACAGAGAAATCCTTACCTTATTACTATACGTAGCATGCGCATGAAATGAAAGTTGTTTAAATGTTACTTTGCAGCGTAATTAGAAAATAAGTCTGTCACCATTTCTCTTATTCTTTTAATGTGTATATATATATATATAGTCTGTGTTTATTGAAGGCCCATTCGGCCGTTAGGCAACATCCCCCCCCCCCCAAAAAAAAAGCTTCCGCTGCCGGGTCGGACACCGGAATATTCACCAGTCATGCCCTTAAAGAGTTAAAATTTTGAAGCACGAAGCACGAAGTGGTTATTATTTACTTCTGTGTAAATTAATATTAGCCAAAGAAAAAAATCAAAAGAGTATAAGGCCAAGGAATTCATTTTGAGTCACTTTAAAGCGGTCAATGAGCACCAAAATGTACAGTGACATGGGGCTTCAAATCACGCTAGAGACCTACATTTTTGAAACCCAGAAACATCTAGTTAGCTCGGTTTTACTCAGTCAATGGCAGAAATTGCCATGCTCAAAATATAAAAAATGTCAGAGTAACATGAACGTGCATGTTCGTTATGACTTTGGACACATATATCTTATAGATTGGCTAAAAATGGGGATATGCATAAACTTCCAATACATATTCTTTGCGCATTGAAAATGCGTGATTTACATGCTGTTTTGTTCTGTGTAAACTGCTGCTACAACACCAAATTTGAGTGCCAAAAAAGTGTCATTTTTGTGTTCTTTTCTTTCTATAGCTCTAGTAGAACAGCTCTAAAATGATTTGGCATAACTACGTCTTTTACAGAATCTAAATATAGTTTGATTCTTCTAGGAAACATAAAAATCTTCTATCATTATTCTACTAGTTATATAATAGTTCTTTCGGCGCATGTCATATTAAATGAATAGTAAAATTGTGGACGAAAATTAATGTACTTGTTTTTTGAAAATTATAACTTACATATTGCTTGTGAAGATGATTGGGTACTGATTATCAAGATCTGTTCACAATCATTTTCTGATTATCTCGACCTTGTCAGGGATATCATTTGTCGCGCACTTTACTTCTTGGTCCTACTCGAGTTTTATAACATGTCAGAATTTTTTGTAAGATAGGATGCCAGAACGAACCTAACCCTTACCACTATAAGTATCTTTGAACTGCAATGGCCGCACAGCCGGCAGGCTAAGCGTTTTAAAGGAACCCATCCGGACACCCATATCAAGCAAGCAAAACCTGCGACCGATCGCTTGTCGGGGCTAAATAAAATTGATAACATCAGGATTTTGAGTCCTGCTTCACAACTACATGTACAGTTTTATATAATTTTATTACGGATTATTAGAGTAAGCGATATAATATTATACGATGTCAAAGCAGAGGTTTCTCTTTTTGTAAGGTTGTAACAACATATACAAATATACCATAGCATGAAATTGGGCTAAAACAATTCACTGTTTCTGAAGCTTACTGATTATACATGTATTGTGACAGCGTTCATGTCCAAATTAATTAGAGGAGTGGGTAGAAACAAAAAGGCGACAAGACCTTCAAATGCTTTAAACTAATGACGTTATTTAACATTTTATTCGTACTGTAACCATATTGCTTTATCATGCAGACATAAAAACACAAAACTCACAAAAACTGTTCTCATTTCAATATTCATCAGATAGTTCAAACATTTGATGATTTACGTCCCCCGTAATGACGAACCAAAATTTACTAAAGTGGTGTTTTTAGAGGCGCCAAATTGTCTTTGCAAAAACAAGGTAGATATTATGTTACTACCTATGTAATCATAATTTAGAGGATTTATTGAAGTAAATTTTCCGCCACATCAGTTTAATAGATAGCTGTTGATTTGAAAACGCGATAAAAACTTGAAAAGTAACATCTTTATTACTGTAAGTGTTATTGCACCGTGCATTATAACTGTTTAGTCGAACCCATGCATGAAATTTAACAGCTTTTATAGTAAAGTTTACTTTCATGAGCAAAAATCTGCAATTTTGATGTTAATGATATCTGATTATCGGTTATTTTCTAATCCTTATGCATTAATATAATTTCTACATTATAAAGTTTTAATAGACATGGAAAAAAATGTTTCCGTCTGAACGTTTTCCTTTTTGTTACTTTGTACCGAATAACGGCATTTAGTGCCGAAGATTACGATTAACTTCTCGTAGACAGTTTGCCTACATCCCTTTGATTATTATGTATCACAACCTTTTTTGGTGATTTAAACCGTATCTCTCCGGAGACTGTTAATTCACCTTTCTTATTTATGACTTTAATTAACATGAAATACAGTTTTAAAGGGGTGCTATTAAAAGGTCGCTTGGAAGAATAATTTTAAAAGGAAAGATGCAACAAATTAAAACTAGCTATTTGTACGTAGATTTAACATAAAGACTGATGAACAATCGGACAATCTTTGTTGAAATTATGGATAACCAATACTGTAGAAACCCTCAAAACAGGAAACTTTTCGTTGGCATTGGAAACTGACTGTGTCGCATGATGTAAGTGGCAGCTTAACTAACACGTGTATATGAATTTTGCACACACACAAAAATCTTTCCTCTGAAATATCTGAGAATGACTTTTGATGAATCGCCATTGCCACTCAGCTTCTGTACTTATTTTGGATTATATCTACATCATTTTTACCCGCTACTTTCGCCCTAATTGTTGTAGTAAAGTTATGGTTTCTAAAATTAATGTTGTTTAACTAACAAAATACAAATATTTTTCTTCAAACACCTTTGATGGTCATTATATGGCAATTTGTAAAATAATTAGCCTTTTAAGGTGTTTTTTCGGATTATTACACACGTACAAATCAGTTGATACGTGTTAAATGTAATGACTTTATTAAGTTAGATGAAATACAATACATCTAAGGAAGATGTCGAGACTGAACGGGAAACGGTTCGTGGTTACCATTATGGTTAAATAGAGACGTAAAATATAATAATAATAAAAAGACGCAAAATTGTGTGAATTATTTAGTATATACTAAATATGGAGTGCTATTCTGGCGTTGTAGACTAAATTGTAAAGACATTTTATATTTTCCGTAAAATTTCACAACAATTTATCTTGCGTTTGTTTTTTTTTCTTCTTCTGCTTTGTAATTGCGTGCAAGCGTGTGTGTTTCATGTGTTTTTTATACAAAATACAAAAGATTAAAACTAAATTATTGTAGATTTTCATTTGTCTTTTATAATAGTTCAAAATGAAATCTGTTATTGGTCATTCTAAAATTAATAAAAATAAATAAAGAAGTTCCTAACACGGACCCGTTGATTGAATGCAGTGGTATAGTGAAAACATTCTTTGACTATAAATCTAGGGGTCGCAAAGTCGAATTCAAACAAAAGACCAGAAAAAGTATGTCATGCATGTTGGAAACCGTGTAAACGTGTGATTTATAACCTCAATCTTGACCAAGAAATAAGTAAACACAATAAAACTAGGTTTATTTTAGCCGACTATCTTTTCAAAGATATTTCTTTTTTTAATTTTTTGAAGTCAAATATAGTATGTAGAATCAAATTACATCTGCAATACCTTACACAAGTTTTACTTTTGTTTATAAGCCAGAGCGAGACATAGGCAAAATTTTCATTTCTTCGTTTTGATTTTTTCATTCATTATTCTGTGAATGTCCTCAAAATAGATTCCCTAGGCAGTCATAGGAACAAAACTTTACTCCTTATAAAGAATAAAATGGTGGTTTCCTAACTTGACCCACATGGGTCATGTAAGAAGGTTAAGATTTCACAATAGTTGCCACAGTGAACTCTGGAAACGTTAACGAACATGACAAAATAATGACTTAGACTTGTTTCAATCATACAATATCCCCACGTACAAATAATCCACAATACAATGTAGCTGTTATTGTAACTTCCAAGGTTTGTTCAAATCACATGGCTTGTTTTAAAACTACTTCTGTTGGCGTCTAAATTTCGTTTAATATATCTAGATATATTAATTTACGCTTCAAACCCAATATATATATAGAATTTATACAGAAATTCATACTGGGACTTTAAAAATGTCATTTTAGCGTGATTTGAGCACATTAAACCATTTTAATATTTTTGTCATTTTAATATTTAATATTTGCCTGAGTATCCCTTTTGGTTATTTCAAAACAAATTTGTCTGTGATTCGAATCGCTTAGATTATTATATCAGTTATAACTGCGCGTTTTCTTTTATTCTAACAATTTGTTGCATCTTTTTGTTCTTCTTAGGTGATTTTTTTCTTCAGGCCCAAGCTAGAGTGTTTTATCTTATACCAGTTCATATTTTAAGATCTCGTTCGAAATATTGTAGCGGGATTTATTGGGCAGACGCGCCTAACCTGTTAGATGCATGACGGCGCGTAAAACTTATAAAAAAAGTAAAATCAATTACCAAAAAATGAAAATTATCCCAACTAAATCTAAATTAAGTTTTCCTGATGTATACATCAAAGGGAGCAAGGTTTGCCGCTTCATTTAGAGGAAATTTACGCACATATTAGGCTTGTAATTAACTTCTTGGACCTACATGAATACAGAAAATTAGAAGTCGAGGTAATTTTGCACGGTAATCAAACCGGTTGACGATACAACTGTGATAAAATTATGAGAAAAAGTACTGATATAT
>NW_026853967.1:32500-57851 GCF_026571515.1 Ruditapes philippinarum
GAAACATGTATCCTGTGTTTTAGGTTTTTTTTACGAAGTTTAATTACAGAATGTTATAAATGTAGACATGTTTCTAGAAGTAGTTTGGCAAAGATTGAAAGATAAATTTGTTCAAAACTGGCATGATAGGATACACGCTTCATCACGAGCATTATTTTATAGAAATACAGTAGTTTTCAAGATGCTATTATGTATAGACAGATTGTTATGTCCACCCCTCCCATTTTAAGAGTATATTCTTATGAAATGTGAAATATCATTATTTTAGTAGAAGTATTGTTATAAAATGTTTACGATACTTTCATAATATTGGCCGCCAAGACCAATAGTTCAATTAACTGCATGTATGTGTATCTCTGTTTTCTCTGAAAAAGCTTTGAATTTCATAAAAATGCTGAAGCTGAAGACTTACCGACTTGTTTGCTTGTTTACTTCACATATGGGGCACAAGTGCACATCTGAATCAGCAGAAATACACATATTTTTTTCCTACTGATGCTCAATTTTGAGATCCATATGTAGTCACCCTCGTGCAATATATGGAGGCCGTTATCGACGTCATTACTACGCTGGATTAAGTATTAGCCTAATTGTTGCACATTGCCATTATATACATGTACGTTTATGTGTATATAGTTATACTAATTTTTTGCCTAATGGATTACAGAATAAACTACTACTACTTCTTCAACAAATGTGTGTATTTTCGTTATCTGCAGTAGTCGCTAATGCTCTTGGCATTATAATGTCTTATTATTAATATTGAAACCGACGATCTCATCGGCTCCATAGCTCAGTGGTTAGAGCGCCTGTCTAGTAAACAGGAGGTCGAGGGTTCGATCCCCTCTGGAGCCTTTTAATTTTTTTTAACCCGCTCTTCTATATTCACCTCAGCGATATTCATATTTCTGTTCAAAAGGCGACCTTTAGCTTAAATCACTTTAAATAATTAAAAAAACAAACACACAAAAAAAACAACAAAAACATGTTTTGCCTTTGCATTTTTACTTCACTACGCGTGTTAGTGGTTTGAGAATGTGTTTTTTCCCTTCATATTTCATACTTCTGCTTTATAAAAAAAATGGTTCTACACCACACTATGTATCTCCAATTTGGACATCATTGCGCATGCTTATCTTACGGGTGGTGATGTTCATATTTTTCGTTCTCAAATTTGTATTTGTGCTACTGAAAGCTTTTCTATGTTAGTCGTTTAATGATTTTTACAAAAAAGTAATTTATATTACGTTTTCCATTCGTCATAAAACATTAAAGTTTGTAAAGCGTAGCTTTGAATATACATTAAACTTCAAAAACGAGGAAAGATTATATCTGGATAAACGTCAAATATAACATAATTTGCTAGATTTATGTTCATTATGCCGTTAATGTAAGGGTGTACGCGGTTACACGCAATATACCCAGTCATTCTATAGACGAACTATTTTTATCGGTAAAATCGTTTATATTCAAATGTCTTCTTTTAAAATGTTATTGCAAATTTATTGGCACGCCAATCAGTGTTTCAAATGCACGGTGCTGTATTTTGTCACTAAAAAAAAAATTTGCTAGATGCATTCTTTTCGTTTTGTACTTTAAAGGCACATTTTGTACCTTTAATGTTAATGCCTCAGAAACAAATTAATGTGTCCTTTTGTGGAAAGGGCTCACATAAATGTTATCCCTTTTAGATAATGGTTTAGAACATTCAAGGTGTTTTATTACATGAAATTAGTAGCGCTGAATGTGAAATTATTTGTAATAAAAGTAGTAAAATGTAAACAAAGTAGTATTTTGACTTCCAAACAAAATACTAATTCACTAAAACTATCCTCACTGCCAAACAGCAACTAAAGCAAAATATTGTTTAGATAAATGGCAAATTAGTAACATTTGTGAAACTGTAACAGGACAATTAGAAATAAAAAGTTTTTGAGAAATAAAAGAAAAGCATTCCTGGAACATAATGGGCCCTTAACAAGAAAAAGCCCGTGCATGAAATAATTCACAATGCGCCTTGAAAGCAGCACGCCTCCAGATTCATGTTAATTTTCATGAAAAATTTGGGAAATGATATTTAAATGTAAAAATTGGTTTGGTTGAACAAATATAGTAATTTACATATAAAGCAATTGGCATTAAAATAAAAAAATTAAAAAAAAATGTCAAAATATGCAAAATAACCCCCTTTCTGCGTTTTTAAGCAGTAGAAATTGGTAAAAAAAATGAAAAACAGTCTTAACCCCACATAAAAAGAAAAAAAATAAATTGATCTTAAATTTTTTTTCCTTTTTTAAAAAATTTTAGTTGATTTTTCCCAAATATTTATTTTTTGAAATATTTTGGTCTTTTGGGGGCGTGCAGCTTGAAAACGCCATTAGCTTATATGATTTTTTATTTTATTAAGTAAAAAACCCCCCAAAAAGGGGAAATGAAAAAAATTAAAAATTGTTGTTTAAAATATTTTTGAAAAAAAATTTTATTTTTATGATTTTATGGATTTTTTAGAGAAAATTTTTAATCTTTGGTTCTAGATGACTTAGGATTATTTCATGTGATGAAGCTAACCAGCTGGCTTACGGAACGTCGGTGGTTCTCGGGTTCCCGTTCGTGCACGGAGGGGTAGTTTTCATCCAACAGTAAAGCAGGAAAGTCGCTATTTGGTCTTACTGTGTCGGTGTGACGTTTTTATGTCTAAAAACTAATCAGAACTTTGCATGTCCTTGTTAGAAGTTTTTAAAACTTATAAGGAGAAATAAAATTCTTATTTGTCCCTTGTATAAAAACCTATTTAGAAGCTTAAATGTTACAATAAGGTTTTCATTTTATATTTAGGACACTTAATTAAGATTTATATAAATTATTAATCGTAAGATATCATTTCAGCGTCGATTGTGTATACATGTATTTATATAAAGTGATGATTATCTTTTAAACATTCAAATCGACAGACACGTGCATTCATCAGATTCATTTATATATATTGTATTTCAAGTAAATATTTTTTTCAAATTTCTTTTAAAAACATATAGAGACGAAAATTCTTTAATATATAAACGCAAGTTTTTCCATACTAGCATAGCTTTATTTATAATGGCGCCGCATAATGCATTTATTAAATAAATTTAAAAAAATCTTAATACGTGTATATATCTGTAAGATATTTTTTCTTTGCATGACTTCTTGAAAGTACGAAGATTATAAATAATGAGTACATCAATACACAGATACACTCAGGTAAAATGTTATGTCATATACTTGGACCAGGACACTCATAAGCTTTCATAGCTTTCTGCCCAATTCTAAATGTATTGTGTAAATATTGTTCATCATATTATGTAAATATATCGAATACAATATGTTTAAACCAACATAATATTATATTGGAAATTCAATGAAGGGCGCCAAAATTATGTCAATGAATCTTTGAATAGTCACCATTGACGATGACGAACAAGGAATGAAGGCTTCAAATTATAAAACACTATATATAAACAGCAGTTTATTTCTCAAGGATCGCTTTCTCCCCCCCCCCCCAACACACTAAATCAATTCAGCATACTGTCACAGGGTTGGTATTATGCCCTTTTTATATACGTACGTACGGACGGACGGTCGTGCCTGTTAACTCTTGTCCCAAATGACACGTCAGATGTATGTCAGGGGATAACTTCATACTACATACTTTAACATTCAGGGGATATAATCTTATTACACGCTGTTCAAAATAAAAGTAAGAGTTGTCTTTCTTATTCTTCCTATTGAACTGAAGTATATGCATGCATTTAATTCTGATAGTCTTCTTGTTTGTGAGTAGTCATCTAATTGCTACATTTTCCTCGAAGTCTCCCTGCGCTGTGACCACTCAGAACACAAATGTTATTTCCTTGTTATAATACGTAAACTTATATCAACTTCCTTCTTGCGGTGCGTGCTTAGGTTTACTAAAACAAAATAATTAATTAAGTGTTTTACATCCTTATTTTTATAAACTTTGGTAAATAGATCAATATCGTACTTTAACATTTCTAATTTATAAGTACAATGTGCATATGTAGAATTTTAAGATCCTGTATGTTATGATCAAAGTGGTAAACCACACTAAGTGAAATTATATAATATGTACATAATATTATGCAAATAAAACAATTTTCAAACATCGAAGAATATCTAAAATATGTACTGCAAATATTTGTGCATATTATATGTAATTAATAAAATAAATGCAATAATTTCTTTTTGTAAAATTTGACTTAAACTTTATAGAAAATAAAGTTTTCATTACCTCCCTTTATTAACATGAAATGTTAAATTTGATAATATCTTTATAAATAATGCGTTTTGGAACCTACAATATTGCTAAAACCATAAAAATGTCTTACAGGATCTTTAATTGATGATGACACTTGATGCACCCAAACACCAAAAGCAGGGTCTTTCGAATTTGAAAGACCCTGACCAAAAGTAAAAGAAATAGATATGTATGTCATTTCTGTCAGACTGGATACTGTATATCCATGTGTGAAGCATTGAATGTTTTTCTAGATAAAGATATAAAGTGTGATATAATATATTGTTCAAATATGATAAACCCTTAATTTGGCAATAGGCAATATATCACTGGTCCAAAAAAATATAAATGGACCGAATTATAAATGTCCGCAGACTGGCAGTATAGCCACTTACAAAAAAAAAAAAAACCTTAGTTAATTACTTTAAGTACAGCACTCGTATCTTCTATATGTCATAATTCATTATTTTCTCACTTTCAGTTCTAATTTGTTTGAATTTATATGATTAAATTTATATGTTTAATGTAGGCAAGTCTGCATTATAAAATTAAGTCGATGCAACGAAAGAATACATTAGACGGGCCTCATTTTAAGCAGTTACCCCCCTTAGATCTTGACTAGTAAAGCGCTCAATGAAAGAACAGCGTTGCAAGCGTTTGAATAACCGTTTCCAAAATACTTCCTGCTTTGCGAAAAAAAAGTCAAGAACATTTTTTCACGTAAGTTTTCTTTATTTTAATTGTGTTTGAATTATTTTTTGTCAACTCATGTTTAAGAGCCTTCATTTGTATAAACGCTATAACCATTCGAACTGAAATTTTTTAGTGTCGTTTCAGAAATCTTCAATAATTTTGTTTGCAGCAAAAGACTTCCTGTTTTGTAAAGGCACAGAGTCACGTTCATTTGCTTTGATTAATTAGGTTAGATTAATTGGAGGTTTCAGTTGATTGATAAAGTGCAAATGACATTGCATACGCATAGGTTGATTGGGTCCAATTACTCCAAGTAATTGGTTAATTTTAAAAAACAATGTTCAGAAATGTATTAAATTTTTGTCATTTAACACTGTTTAATCAATACACCAGTTGACAGTTTTAATCAATACACCAGTTGACAGTTTCCGAATTAGCAGACAACAGGCTTTTCTTATCAGTTATTTTGTGTGTAAAGATTACGGGCTGCGTATCTCTGTATAAATCATATGTAAAATGACCTGATATGTGGTAGGTTTTAACAATTAATTTAAATACTTTTAGTGTCTATAGAGATGTTGAACTTGAATTATATCCTGAGATGAAGCTATAAGATCACAAACTTTTCACTGGTGTAATAAAATTTGACAGTAAATCACAATTAACTAGCGGTTTTAAAAAGGCAAAATTTGTATTGTTTTAGCATTAGTGTCTGAGGTATTGATTTTACTCGAAGATAAGGGATACAACTCGATATACGTTGTTTTTTTATACCTTTGTTATTTACGCATTTTATATACTAATATAGGAACTGTCAATGGGTGTGTTATATTTTTATGTTTCCTGGTGATGGTGGATATATGCTGTAGTTTTTCTGGCAATTTCCGCAAAGTTGGCAAATTTTTGATCACCTTGGAAAACTAGTTGGGAAATAAAGTTGTGTACTAAATGTCTATACTGTTAATATATCATTATATGCTTAAATAATGTCACTGTATACACAATTTTACATTACGTTTACCATTCAATTTCTTCCTTTTCTCTGAGCATTCTGTAACAAAACTAACTTAGCTCATTTATGTTTTCCAAGTTTGTTTCATAATTTACTTTTTATGAATCCAAACTAAAATAAATATACTTTTGGAAGCTGAATATTCAGGCATACACTCCAGTCTTCTAGTGAACTGAAAGAGCAATGGATTAGCAATATATATTTGTTCAAATGCCATTCCGTGACTCTACTGATTGATCTATCCGGCTGATTACACATCTTCTCCCCTTCATAGTGAACAGTTCTAAATTGTGACATACTCCTCTGCTATATTACAATTTTCCTGAAGCCATGTTGTTGGTCAGCCAATATGTATATATGACCAGTAAGGCTCCCACGTTTACATTTTTTGTTAACGTTTACACGATTACTAAGAACCGAAACAATACCGTTTAAATGGTGGTACATGTACTTCTATGTACTAAGTACTATACTACACATGTATTCAAGTCGCCAAATGATGACATACTTTCTTTTTTTAACACATGTACAAATAAATAATGTTCAGGGCTCATCATGATTGAGTCAGCACACATTTTCCGCATTGTTTCCTCATTTTGCTGTTTTGAAAAATCAAAATAAAATCAACTTTACCAAAAATGTCACAAGCGATCATTGCACCGTAATGCTGTGTGGAGGGTTGTAAACACCTACTTTTTGTTGTTTTTTTTACTTTGGAATAAACCAATTAGAATAAATAGAATTCATGAATACAGGCAATCATTAAGATATTTTGTAATACAATATGTTCATTTCGATTAAACGGTAAAAATGATTGTAAACGTTTACAAATGAAAATCGAAACGAATCTGTTTTAACGTGTAACTGAGGGGGCCTTAATGTCCAGGTGCGATTTAACTTCAGTGTGGCAGTGTTTTACAACATATTAACGTTAATGACAATGGTGGATAATTAGCAGGATTGCTGCAATCCCTTTTCTAGAAGATTTGGGGTTAACTTGGGCTGACTTGCCTATAAAAATAAGGCAAAAAATCAGCTTGTAACTTATCTGGCCCAGATGGCTTGTGGGTTTCAAGGTCCTGTAGTAGATTCCTGACACCATTCTCACTATCTGTATCTTAATTCTTTAATATATTATGTTTTATGTGTTCTTCGTGAAGACATTGTTAATTGGTCCAGTAAGCCAACACTATTTTTTAAATGATTATTTAAATATAGAATGATTTTGTTTCATAATACTATGACATGAACATCTTTCATGTAAATTCTATTACAGGAAAGAAGCAAAGGACCATGGGATACATTACATCAGCTGAGAGCATCAAGCTTACCTTTCCATGAAAGCATTCATTGTGACATAGTTTTTTTTTTGTGGTTGTGACATCTATAAGGTGTAAGAAAAATGAGTCGCGAGGGGAAGGAAATTTTGATGGACTTCATGTTAAAAGAGGGCAATGAAAAAAGGAACAGTATTTACGTCACAGAGTTATAAGGAACGATGGTTTCAGCTCACTGACAGTAGCCTCACATATTACAGTGGAACTTTAGCTGTAAGTTAAATAAAAAAAGAAAATTCATATGTTTACTTATTGAAGCCTAGTAAAAATATATTTCAACAAGTAACTTTATTAAAGACAGAAAAGGAAGTAAATGAAAATAATTGGCAATGAAATAATGTATCAATATGTAACATGTATCTTCTCCAGAAAGTGGCCTAAAAGAAACTTAGTTTTAGGGACAGGTAACTCAAATGGTATGATGTTGACCCCCCAATTTTCTTCATCAATTTTGCTTCATGAATCTTAAATCTCTTTAATCATGCAAAAGTTTAAGGAAATTTTCTGTACTACTTTAAATTTTCCTTCTTTGCCTTTGTAAAAATATTGCATTACTCTTTGAATTGTCTTAAATGACCTTGACCGACTTCCATTTTGGAACTGTTCATTATCATTTTGGGATGTCTAGGTGAAAATTTGACTTTTTGTCAACCAACAGTATAAAGACTGGTCAAACTGCACATACAGACTGGCCTAGCTCTATACTATGGTGGCTAATTTGGTTACACTTTGTGGTGTTGCATTGTCAATAGCTACAATACAATCTATATTGTTATCGCCTTTTTGTCTTGTTGCTAGCGAAGCAAGCCAAACGGCACGTTGTCGCACTGTCATCGTGTCGTCCTATCACTAGCGAAGCACGCCAAACAGTGTGTTGAGGTGCAGGCACGTTGTTGCCCTGCCGCTTGGCTTACATAATTATGTATATATATACAAATAGCAAATCCTTCTCATAAATTGATTGATCCTCAATGTGACATTGCAACAACATGCCACATGACAATGCGCTGTTTGAGTGTGCTTCGTTGGCGACAGGATGACAAGACTACATTGCTACAATGCACCGTTTAGCACACAAATCAGCCACCATACTATAGATGGCAATGGCTCACCCTCTACAGTTCTAGTAGGTTAAAGCTTAATGTACATTGTCATTGTATGAACTGAGTGTGAGCGTGGCTTAAAACTCAACACAAAGAAGTGAGAAAATTGTATGAACGAAATTTACAAAAAAATTGAACTTGCTGCCATTTTTCAAGAAGCCCTAATAGTTTATTATTTTCTTTGTTTCTTATATGTAAACATTTGTTATTTACAGAAAAGATCAAAAGCAAAGGGTACTATATGTTTGAATAATGTAAAAACAGTGGAAACTGTGGAAGATGGAAAGCTGGATGATAAAAGCAATGTTTTTCAGGTATGGTCTCATACTATCTTATAACCAGTATAACTAGCAATTTATCTGTTTTGGGCAAATTTGTGTCCAATGATACTTTCCTTAAAGAACATTTTTCCTCCTACCTTTGGCAAAAATTCCCCATTAAAAATGAATAAATAAACAATACATGAACATTGCAATATTGAAACTTAAACTCATGTACTTTCTGAAATGCTTCATATTTAAAAAACAAAATTATTTTAATTATGCCCCCACAAAGTGGGGGGGCATATAGCGTTGCACTTGTCTGTACATACGTCCGTCTGTATGTCCCAAAATTTTGTGAACGCAACTCCTCTTAAACAGGATGGCAGATTTTGCTTAAACTTCCAGGGATGAACAACCTTAATGTGTAGATGGTAGTTAAGGAAGGAATTTTTGCTGAGGCCAAATTTAACAGAATTATGGCCCTTTGTTGATTTTTTCACTATGTACTATGTAGAAATTTTGTGAACGCAACTCCTCTTAAACAGGATGGCAGATTTTGCTTAAACTTCCAGGGATGAACAATCTTAATGTGTAGATGGTAGTAAAGGAAGGAATTTTTGCTGCGACCAAATTTAACAGAATTATGGCACTTTGTTGATATTTAGTTTTCAACTTGTGGCACATGTAGTCCAAAAAATATTTGACCTAGAGTCATAAGATTGACAGAACAGTGGCGTGTGGGGGCATCCGTGTCCTATGGACACATTTCTAGTTTTTTACTTGTTTCATAGCAAATGATGGTAATTGTCAAAATTGATTTGTACCCCTATGATTGTAAGTGCATTTTTCTCCTGCTTTTAGTTCTGTCACCAATTTCCCAATTCTGTTCAAAATTTCTAATGTAAATCTACATTCATCACCCTTTGTTCTGGTTGATGATACATCAAACTTTATTAAATTTAACAATGTGTTTATTATAAATGGGTATCGAATACTGCCTGAGATGATCTAGTGATAAGCAAATGTAGGTGTCTGCTTCTTAGCCCAGAGATCGTGGGTTAAAGCCATACTAAGACTCAACCATGTCTCCTCATATGACACCACCTGTGGTGAGAAGCCTATACACTGTTGATAAATGAAATCACTGTACCATGTCTTGCCATTTCTTTGTGTTGTGCTTACAAACACATATCTCTGAACACTGAACCTTTATTTGGAAGCCTGTACTTTCTTGCAATAGTTGGATGTGGACTGATTTATACAATATGCTTTATAAGGGTTTCAATTTCTTTTTTTCAATAGATTGTGCTTCTTTTTTCAATAGATAATGCACAGAACAGAAAAGGGGGAAGGTTATTACACTTTATACATTGTTGCTCAGAGTGCGGAGCAACAGAAGAAATGGGTTGATACCTTAAAACAAAGTAAGTGTAATAAGGAAAATTGTGAGTGTTGATATGATGATCTCTTCTTAACCAGCTCTTATATATTAATAACAGACAGGAAAGTAAAATATCAGTAGATGCTTTAGATTTTTATATGTACAGTTAAATGTATAATACTCAAGTTAAGTACTTGTGACATATAAAATCATGGATAACTCAAGTGATCAGGAAAAATTAATAGGATACATGTATATTACTATGTCAGTGAATTTTTTTTCCCAGCCATTAAAGATCTTTATGTAACATTTTTACCTTAGTACCACACTGGTGTATAGACAATTTAATGTATATTACTATGTCAGTGAATTTTTTTTCCAGCTATTAAAGATCTTGGTGTAACATTTCTACCTAAGTACCACACTGGTGTATGGACGAAGACTCTAGGACATTACAACTGTTGTGATCAGATAGATAGAAATGCCCCAGGCTGTCAGATGATACCTGATGATGGTGGGTGATTTTAATGATTATTTTCATTTCATTTTACTAACCTGACTGATATCCATAAAGGTTAACATTGCCTAATTTGTGAAGTGAATTTGCCATTTTTTAGCTCACCTGTCACAAAGTGACATGGTGAGCTTTTGTGATTGCTTTTCGTCCGTCCGTAAACTTTTACTTTAAACGACATCTCCTCATAAACCGCTAAGCCAATTTCATCCAAACTTCACAGGAATGTTCCTTTGGTAGTCAACTTAAAAAATTGTTCATATAATTTAACTCCAAGCAGAACTCTGGTTACCATGGCAGCTGAAAGAAAAAACTTAAAATATCTTCTTTTAGAAATTGAAAGAGCTAGAGCTTAAATATTTGGCATGAAACATCATCTAGTCAGTGTCTACCAAGTTTGTTCAAATAAATGCCCTAGGGTCAAAATTTGCCCCATTGATTTTCCTTATTTGAATATAGTAAAAACTTAAAAAATCTTGTTTAAAAAAACCCAAATAGCTAGAGCTTAAATATTTATCATGAAACATCTTCTAATGGGTTTCTACCAAGTTTGTTCAAATAAAAGCCCCTGGTTAAAAATTAGTCTTGGCCCAGGGGCCTATATACAGGTGAGCGATTTCAGGGCCATCATGGCCCTCTTGTTTGTTATTGTATTGAATACTTGAGTGATTTATTACGAGCATTTGAACGATATATAATGCAAGAAAAATTAATATCCATTTCCATTCTAACTTGCTAATTAAAAAAAGAGAATTGATAAGAATATGTTGAACTACATTGAGCAGTAATATAATCCTGCCCGAAGGCCGTATGCCTGAGTGAATAATTACAAGCATTTGAACTATGAATCATGCATTATTGTACTATAATGCAAGAAAATAATATCTATTTCCATTCTAACATTCTAATAAAATAGAAAAATTTATAAAAATATGTTGAACTACACTAAGGGTAGAAGTTGTTTTGCTGACATTGTTTTTGGTTTATTGACATCATATCTGACGTCATATGTCTTAGTAGCATTCTTTTTTTATGGTGTGCATATATTGTGTAATATTGCACTTGTTTGTCCTATCTTTTGATAGGGGAATGGTGTGAAGCATGTTAGAATGATAGTTAGAACTTAACATTAATAGTTTAGGGTGTTATTGTTACTTCTAAAAATAGATATAAATAGTAAATTGTATGAACTAATAGATTTTGACCAAGCTTGGTATTTAACATAAACTGATCAGATATACTGTAGATTTGTTTGATTGGTAAGCACTTCACACAGGTGAGGAATTATTACAGCAAGCTTAGAAAAACTAAAGGGCTATTCCATATTTAATTCTGGAAGTATTTTTTCCTTTTGGTTGTATGATCTAAGTAGATATGTATTTTATCATACCATAGACATGGTGTCTTCCTGATGATAAAATACATAAAAAGGGACCAATTTCTTTATAAGATAGTAACACGTAATATGATTGTTAAAGTACAGGTTTTAGAAAAGGTATGTATTTGTGTGATATTTCTTACTAAAACTGATTTATTCTTTCCTGCTTTGAAGTTTATGAAGATATTTTACCATCTGCTTTGACTTTAAGATTTTAGTTGTTTTACTAGCATTCTTTTTTTTCCAGTTTTTATAAGATCTGAACTCTTAATTCCATGACTTACTTCACAATTTTTGCTAAAAATCTAACTGTGAAGTTATGTTTGATTGACAGTCCATTTTTGAACAATATTCCAATTAACTATTGATCCAGTGATAAGAAAATAAATAGTTTATTAATAGGATTATAATATTGTGGTAATGGGTTGAGTAGTAAGGCTGAGTAGTAAGGTCAGTGACTGCAAAAAACTTGCCCCTCGTGGCTGTGGGTTCGAATTCCAAAAGGGACTTTGGATTCTTTCATGTGAGAGAGCTATTTAGCTACATTGGGGAACGTCGGTGGTTCTACTTGGGTGCCCGTTCGTGCCTGAAATAATGCCCAGAAGGGAATATTGTGGATTTCTGCTCAAAAGGCTAATTTTGTGTATTGAAATAATTTTCTGTTCTGAATCTTGAGCTTACTAAAAAGAAAGTAAATAACTATATCTTGTTGAAAGTGGATTTGTTGCATTATGTTTTGATTGGAGATGAGAGGATACCTGTAACAGAAAATACATGCAAAGTATTTACTAGCTTGTTTTGGAGTATTGGTACATACTGAATGACTGAAATCTAGAATTTATGATTTATGCGTTTTTCTTTTTTTTTTGGTTTGGTTTAAACATATTTATTTAAGCTCGATTGCGAAACAAGTTCTTGCAACTTATATTAATCACTTTTGAGTCCGCTTCCTGGAACCTGGAACCAGTACTGGTGTCATATGAAGAAACATGGTTGTGACCCGAGTTGGGCTCGAACCCATGATCTCTGGGTTGAGAGGCAGACACCTTAACCACTAGGCCACCACTTCCCGCTTGTTTTGGGTTATTTTTTTTCCCCTAAAATAATTTGTATGAAGAGGGCTTTATTAGTTCATGTTAGAGTTATAGGTCAAGGTCACCATTAAAGATCAGATGTTGATAACTAAAACAAATGTTAAATACTATGTTAACATGGAGCATATCAGTGAAGTCATGTAATTATCATTCTGACTGCTAGAACTTAAACCTAACTGGTTAACTAACTGGTTAACTGAACTCGGCCAACATGATACTGTGAATATTCATAGTGCTAAATTGTGACTTATGATATTCATAGTCACCGCAAACAAAAGCTTCATATCTTTGATAAAATCAGTTTTCAAAACAATCTTGTTTTACTTATTTTCTATACAATCTCGCTATTTCACAACAACAAACATTAACCTTTTATCATTTGATCAATTCTTACAATTTTGCAATACTTTAAAATTTTAACTATATCAGTTTAAGCAAAGTCCACCTTTTTTAAATCAATCAAAGTCTACAAATTCAAAACAAGCAAAGTCAACCTAATTTGAATAAAACCAAGGTATACCTATGTTCAATGCAAGTAAAGTCTTTTTAAAAAAATTTCCAATACAAACAAGGTATACTTTTTTCAATATACTTAAAAGTGATTTTTATATAGAACATACATAAATTACCTAGTTTTACTACAAAGAATAAACTCAAGAAGAAAAAAAAAAAACAATATTAGCACACTTACAGTCTCCATATTTGTACAGTCACCAAATTTCAAACTTTTATAAAGGAAATGTACGTTATCTTGATTTAGAGTGTATTGTGGTATGATATAGGACTGTATAGTGTTCGTACATACACAAATTTTTAGTACAATGCCTTAATGTTAAAATTTGGGATGTAAGTTAAAACTTACGCAAATCTTAAGCGTAAGTTAGTTAGTAAAACTGCCCCCAGATACACAGTTTTAAGATCATGAAGGCTGTTAATAAGGCTTGAGTGATTAATTACAAACATCTGAGAGACATACTCTGTAATAATATGAGCCGCGTCACGACAAAACCAACATAATGGGTTTGCGACCAGCATGAATCCAGACCAGCCTGCACATCCGCGCAGTCTGATCAGGATCCACGCTGTTCGCTATCAGTGTATTTATTTGTTACAGGGTCTGTAAGCAAACAGCATGGATCCTGATCAGACTGCGCGAATGCGCAGGCTGGTCTGGATCCATGCTGGTCGCAAACGCACTATGTTGGTTTTGTCATGACGCGGCTCATATGACACAAAGCACTCTTAATGAAGATACATTTTTAGTTTAAGACATAAGTGCAATGTATAGGGTTAAGACATTACAGTGTTGAATTATAGGCTATTCCAATCTGCAGATAAATTTACGTTTTGCACAAATACCATCTTTGAAAACCTTTTTTTATGTCCCTCCAACTTATTGTTTATTGTTTCAATCAGGATTGTTTATTGTGTAAATCCATATATCTTGGAAGGGCAAAGTCTGGTTTTTTTTTTTTACGTAAATGCATACTGTACAGATAAAGGAATGAGAACGTGTCTTATTGTGAACTTACACATGCTTCAGGTCTTCTTTTTTTATATAGAAAAATCTCCAATCGTGATTGAATCATATTTTAATACATTTATTACTATTATTCATCTACCAGTATAAATATTTCAAGCTATCTCTAAAATATTTTCAATATCATATAAGTATGCTAAATACATGTCAATAAAATTAATATATTCTCATTCTAAAACATACCTAATATTGTATCAAATTACTCTAGATATATGAGCGGCGTCACGACAAAACCAACATAATGGGTTTGCGACCAGCATGGATCCAGACCAGCCTGCGCATCCGCGCAGTCTGATCAGGATTCATGCTGTTTGCTATCAGTTTCTCTACTTGTTATAGGGTTTGTAACAAACAGCATGGATCCTGATCAGACTGCGTGGATGGCGGGCTGTTCGGGACCGTGTCGAAAACCCCTTTTTATCAAAAACCCCCTCCCGATTTTGCGACCCGTAAATATGTTTTTCACGGCCGTGCATATATTTTGACTGACGGCATTAGGTTAACAAATAGTGAAAAGAGGTTAAATGTTGGTTATAATAAGGCGCGAAATGTAAAATACTCTTTTTCACTTTAAAAGGGTTTTTATTTTTTTTGATAAATAAAAATTTTTAAAATTGGTAAGTTATTACTGAATTTATTGCCCTTTTTAAATAAAATAATTATGTCCCCAGAGGTCCATAATAAAAATTTTATTCAACCGTGCAAAAAATTAAATTTTAAAACTTACATCATTAAATATCCTCTATATTTTGTTTTTCATGAAATGTCTAATTATAATCTGAAACATAACAGCCCAACTCAAAGCTAAAAAAAATACTCAAAGCTACATGCCTCCAGACTCGTGCACATTTTTATGATGATAATAAATTTAGTAGTTGAGATTCAAAACATAATTTCACCAGAGTTTATTTTAACATTTGCATTTTATACTATTATGCGATGTGGCCAGCCTAAACAGAGAGATTTAAAAAGAGTCACATAGTTTAGGAATGTTAACACAATTGTCTTTTTCATGGTAACTCTTCATAATATTTTTTAAGTTTGAAGTATTGAATATTTCTTTGTTGATTAGGTTCGAGGCATTTTGCTTTGATATTAAGGAAAATATTTAGATATCATATTACTTACTATTATCCTTTAAATCTAAGCATTGCCAAAATAAATGTGCAAACTAAAGCTATTTTCAGGATATTCTTAACTGCTAGCTGAGATTTTCTACTTTACTTGCTGAAGCTAGTTAAATTGTTGTTGCTATTGTGTCAAAATTTTCTGTGTTTCCATGCATTCATAAGCTGTATTAGATACTTCTTTTCAAAGGAAAATGTGACAGAAAAGACTAGTGTTTATGCTTTTGACAAAGTAATTATATTATTACATAAACTTTTGCATTCTTATGTTGCCACTTTAGCATTTGCAGCATCCTTTGATATGGTTTTGTCATCACCTCTTTCTTGTCCAAACAGTTACAATAACTTTTAAAGGAATAATCCATGGTTTATGTTACATAGTAGGGCCATGGCCAGTAGATGACATCTTATCAGTTTTGAGGTCAGTAGGTCAAAGGTCATAGTAACAGTTGCATTGACAATTAAAGCTTGTTTGACCAATAGCTAGAGTACACTTTGTCTTACTGTTCTATGTTGTTGATCAGACATGGAGATGCCCCTTATTTATTTGGAGGTTATAATGTCAATGTTCACAGTTGCACTGTAAGGAAAATTCTTGTCTGTCAATCACTTTAGAAGGAATAAGGCTAAGTTATGAAACCTAATGATTTTTCACTAGAACATAGATTGTAATATGAGATAAAGACATGTACCTGGAATACTAGATTGGAATACCAGATACATAGATATGCCTTAAATTAATTAACATACACACACATAGACCTGAAATACTATATACAGACATGTGCCTAAAATACTAGATATACTTGTGTAGATACTTGTACAGACATTTGCCAGAAATACTAGGTACCTAATGTGCCTAGAGTAGAATCACCATGTAATGTAAGTGTGCATGAAATTCCCGATACACACATTTTAAATTACTTTTATTTTTCCATTTTATAGGGTCAGCAGCAGGACAAAACAATGCCCCACGCTCTAATTTACCTCCTCTACCGGATATACCTGGACAACCTAAGACCAATGGTACCGGAGGTAATAGGCCGGTTCCTGCGCCAAGACCACCGAAAAGGGAGAAGGAGAAAGATCGGGAGAAGAAAATGTATATTGCAGCTTACGATTATAAACCATGTGAAGAAGGGGATCTAGAATTAGTCACGGTATATTTTATTTATTTGACGATGCCAATGTCTTAGTGGATTATATATACATGTATATAATATATATAATATCTTGGTAAGGTACAAAAATAATAAATTCTCATCTTTAATAGTCATTTTGTTAATTTTTCCAGTTACATGTATATAATTGTGAAATCCATAGAATCACCTTGACCTTTTATTTTTGGCATGCTGGTTGTTTAATTAAATTTAGATAAAAGGAGTTTATTTTGCGACCAGCATGGATACAGATATATAAAACCTTGTAATGTTTGAAGAATTAAAACAGTAAATTGTATTATTTTTCCTCCATAATCCTTGTTTATAAATATTCCAAGTGAATCTTGTCTTACTAGCTATTCTAACATAGCTTACAAAATGCCAGTCTGATCTGAAATGGGTAAATTTCTAACTTTCCCAATATTACTGGTATATCTTAAAAATTTTTGTTGTTGTTTTTTTTCACGGTAAACCAATAAATAGTTAAATACTGAATTGCTCAGAATATGGCCAAGACATTTCTCAAATAAATCTAAAGTTTATCTTTTGCTTTGTTTAAAATTAGATAAAATATTACATTAAATCCTAATGATCATTTAATTTTGTTTTGCAGTTGTTGTTGTATGTTAAATGGTTTGTTACTAGAATGGTTAAGTAGATAGTAATGTATAGATCAGTTAACAAGTTTGTCATGTATAAAATTGTAAATAATTAGTTAAGAAAATGACTGTATAGAATGGTTAATGAGATATTTATATAAATGACTGAAAATAGTGGTTAATGAGATAGAAATGACTGGAAATAATGGTTAATGAGATAGAAATGACTGAAAATAATGGTTAATGAGATAGAAATGACTGAAAATATTGGTTAATGAGATAGAAATGAGTGAAAATAATTGTTAATGAGATAGAAATGACTGAAAATAGTGGTTAATGACATAGAAATGAGTGAAAATAATGGTACATGAGATAGAAATGACTGAAAATAATGGTTAATGAGATAGAAATGACTGAAAATAATGGTTAATGACATAGAAATGACTGAAAATAATGGTTAATGAAAATAATGGTTCATGAGATAGAAATGACTGAAAATAATGGTTCATGAGATAGAAATGACTGAAAATAATGGTTCATGAGATAGAATTGACTGAAAATAATGGTTAATGAGGTAGAAATGACTGAAAATAATGGTTAATAAGATATAAATGACTGAAATAATTGTTAATGAGGTAGAAATGACTGAAAATAATGGTTAATGAGATAGAAGTGACTGAAAATAATGGTAAATGAGATAGAAATGACTGAAAATAATGGTTAATGAGATAGAAATGACTAAAAATAATGGTAAATGAGATAGAAATGACTGTATAGAATTGTTAATGAGATAGTATTGACTGAAAATAATGGTATATGAGATAGAAATGAATGTAAAGAATTGTTAATGAGATAGTATTGACTTAAAATAATGGTTAATAAGATAGTATTGACTATATCAAATGGTTAATTAGATGGTAATTTATAGAGTTGTCAATGAGATAATTATTTATGTCTCAGGGTTCAGAGTATGAAGTATTAGATGACAGCAGGGATCATTGGTGGCTAGCTAAAAATATGGCTGGGTAAGTATTTTACATTCTGTCCACCTAATGTTTGTTTAAGCATAAATTCCAGATAGATAATAAATTTACTCAAAGTATATACAGTTCAAAATCATGGAGAAATAAGAAATGTCAGTAGGTTTTTATTACTTTATCTCCTGATTATGTAAGTGGATATTTGTGTGTCGGTAAAATTTGTGTATGCTAAAAAGAGGACTTTTGAACTGTGACCTGATAACATGAATACTTATTCTATTGAAAATAATTATTTTGTTGTATTAATGACATTTTGTGTTAATGACAGAGATTATTGATACATTTTAAAGTATATAAAGCTCTATATCAGCTGCCTGTGGTTTACCATTAAAAAATTTATTTTTTTTGAATTTTGGAAAAATACCTGTATGAAAGAAATATGTTTATATATAACATTCCCTAAGAGTGAATGGCACATGCATGAAGTCATTGATAAACAATGAAGATTCTGCTTAAAATAGCAACATAGTATATTGTTGCAGAACATTTTATTCTGTTTACTTACACTATTCATATATGTCAAATTAATCAGACATTCTACGGTACTATTCTTTTTGAGGATCTAATATACGATAATTGAAGCAACATAACTTTACATTTTATAGATTTTCTAAAAAAATATTTAATTAGATATAGCCTTATACCCTTTAAAATATCATTTATATCATTGAGGTTTTTTTGTAATCAATTTGGTTTATAGTTTGTATCTAATTTGTGTTTTTGTTGTTCTTTTTTTTTCAGAGAGAAAGGTTTTATCCCGGCAAACTATGTGAAAAAGAAGTTTGATTTAGAAATTTATGAGTAAGTAGACATAAGCACTAGAAATTGCACCAGTATTTATCATTACTATGTTAGTACAGTAAAACATAGGCCTGAAAAATATATTGTTTGTTTCCCATCACAGTATACCTACCCACTAAAATCAGTGCTACTTAAAAAAAGTTTTGTCATCAAAAAAGGATTTTTTTTTTGTACTTAACATTTTGTCAATGAGAATAACATATTTATATATGTCTCATGTTTTTAATTGTAAATACAAACGAGAATGCATTGAATTAAACTGAACCTTTGGTTCTAATCTTTGAACAAATGCTTAGCATCCATAATTTCATTTATACGCGAATAAAAATATTATGTTCAATAAAAAAAATATGTTTGATAAAAAAAAACAACATATTTTACCAACCCTACCCAATATTGCATGGGTCATGGGAGGGGCAACAAATATGTTAATAAGGTTGGCCTACCTGTAGAATACAGACCTTAAGAAATGGAAAAAGTGGTCCCTATGGACATAGAAAAGTACATCATTTGATTGTAACTGTCCACCATCCACATTACAGTGTGAGGGAAGGGCAATAATTTACAAACAAGTCTGTAGTTTAATTAATATTTTTGTGGTACAACTTATTTTTTATGGTGTATTCAAATGTTATTGAACTGTTACACACATTTATATTTGCATGTCTGGTTAAACATGTACAAGTATATTTGCATGAATCTTGCATTAAAGCAGCACTCGTCCAGACAATAATATTATGTTCATTTTTATGAAAACTTAAAAATTGTTCTAAATGAGTCAAGTGTGCAATTTAAAGTGTTTTAACCAGGCCTAACTTAAGGCACTTGCTTACTTTTTATAACTTGTCAGAATGGCAGAAATGTTTCTTACTTTGGTAATCAATGATGCAGAACTTTTGTAATGAAAAATAGATTCTGTAAAATTTTGCATACTGTATAAGTGGTTAAGTAAGCGACTGAGACATATACGCACTTTCTTGAATTGATTAAAATCGCTAAATTATCCTCCAGCGTAAATATCAACCTTCTAAAGTTTCCTTAAATTCTACCCTTACAGGTTTCGCTAATATTTCCTCACACGAAATTCTGGAATGATAAATTTGTTAACTTTTCAAAATGCAGAAATAACCACTTATACAGTTATGTATTAAAAGTTTCCCCTGGATTGTGGATACCTGTTACTTATATATTTCTTAAGTTTGATAATTTTGAAGATTTATTTTATTCCTCTAGATATGTGCTGCTTTAAGTATTACCTTCATCAAAACTTTTGCAATTATTCAGACAAATATCTGTATCATTAACGTGTTGTGTAGAAAACTTCAGGTATCGAATCAGTACTGTTTTTCTGACAATCTTAGTAAGAATATATTTACTGTAATAATAGAATCCTACATTTTGTAAAATAAGATCACACATTTTGAATAGACTGATATTATTTACCCTGCTGACACCAAGAGAAATTAGCATTTAGCAAACAGTATAGAGTCAGGCTAGCCTATTACATCCATGTAGTCTGAACTATACTGTTGGCAAATAAAATTTAAATTTTCGTTATTGATGACCAGTCTAGTTAAGATATTAAGCAGGTTAAGATAAAAGAAAACAATTTATGGAATGCCTGTGGCGAGTTTTAATGTACGGTATGTTTGTATGGCATGAAACTGGTGTTAGATTTTTAGCTCGACTTTTCTATGAAAAGGGGAGCTATCCTACTCGCCCCGGCGTTGGCGTCGGCTTCGGCGTTGGCGTCGGCGTTGGCGTCACACCTTGGTTAAGTTTATCGTACCACCCCACTTTATTTCAGAAGTATTACAAGTATGGCTTTGAAACTTACCATACTTGTTCACCATCATAACCTCCATCTACAGACAAGAGTACATAACTCTGTCAAGGTTTTTGACAGAATTATGGCCCTTTTTTGACTTAGAAAGTGTATTGAGCTTGGTTAAGTTTTTTGTACCACCTCACTTTATTTCAAAACCATTGGAGGTATTGCTTTGAAACTGACCATACTTGTTTACCATCACGAACCTTCATCAACAGACAAGAGGACATAACTCTGTCAAGGTTTTTGACAGAATTATGCCCCTTTTTGACTTAGAAAATACATTGAATATGGGTAAAAATCCACTTATTGCCTTAACCCTTTTGAGATATTGCTTTGAAACTTTTAATGCTATTTCACATCATTACCCCCATCTGTACGCAAGAGAAGGTAACTCTGTCAAGGATTTGTTTTAAAAATTAAGGCCTTTTATCGACTTTAGAATCTTGGTTAAGTTTTTAGTACCAGTCCACTTTTTGACTGAACTGTTTGAGATATTAATTTGAAAGTTGGAATACTTGTTTACCATCATGGTCCCAAAACATGGGCAGGAGAAGGTAATTCTGTTAAGGATTTTATTTGAATTATGGCCCTTTTGACTTAGAAACTCAGTTAAGATTTTCATTCTTGTCCACTTGTTGACTTAACCATTTGAGATATTACTTTGGAAGTTGGAGTTCTTATGTGCCATCATGAGACCTATCTGTAAGCAAGAGAAGATAACTCTGTGAAAATGTTTCTTGATTTGTACTTAGAAATTCCTAGTTAAAGTCTTGTGTGCCCTTAACTGTCAAAGTTTTGTTTTATAGGCAAGCACTAAAAAAGTCGAGCGCGCTGTCCTTCTGACAGCTCTTGTTTAATATTATTAGATATTTAAAAAAAATTTAAAGCCATTTAACACCATAAAAAACCTGGTAAAGGGCCATTTATTGCTAAAAATGTATTATATATAAAGAAAGACATAATGGTTATGATACATTAATAGATTAGAAATTTCTGGATTCTTCTTTGAAGTTCAGGATTTTAGAACTTGTAAAAGTCTATACTAAACTGATAAAAAAATTACATTTTTTAAAGAATTTTTGACATTTTTAACTTCAGTCCATGGAGCATTTTAAAATATGCATAAAACATATAATAAGGTGACTTATTTATACCTATATTGAGTATATACACACAACTATGTGGTAATCTTTTATAGTTTGGGATTGATGTGCTTTTGGTATGATTTGACGAAACTTAAAAAAATTGTTTCAGAAAGAAAAAAGTTCCAAAATTTTTGATGAAGATTTATATAGAGGTGTATTTATCCCTACACTAACCATTTCACTTTACAGATGGTACTATAAAGGTGTGACACGTGAGAGAAGTGAACAAATTCTGAAATCTGAGTCACGGGAAGGGTGCTTTATGGTACGAGACTCAAGCACTCCGGGAATGTATACTTTGTCCATATACACTACAGAAACGTAAGTTGGGCACTCTTTATAATAAATATAATATATTAATTGAATTATTTAGCAAAAGGGAAGGCTGTGTTGTAAAAAATAACCCCAAAAATATGTGTTTCAGGATTTCTGGACTATCTTAAACTTTACCACCAAAATTGTGTAAAGGAAAACAGTAGATGATATAAAAATTTTATAAGTTCTTCATTGTTATCAAAATTAGAAAAAAGAAAGAATTATTGTATATATTTAAAAAAAGAATAAAGAAACCTGAATCAGAGAATTTCTTGCTGGAAGTAAATGCTGTACACATAAATGCCAATCACATAGCATGAACTGTTGTAAGCCTTATATTAAATCTATTATGCCGCTGCAACAATTTGGATATTAGAATTAAAGTCACTTTAACCTTTACATTGGTGTAGTCTAATCCTTTAAGGCTTTATATTTTTTAGCTTTTAGGTCCTGCTCTATAGATTGGATTGAGCATATGTTTGTTTTTAGTCTGTTTTTTGTTGTTTTTTTCCACAAAAGTTTAACCATTACTGTAACATGTAAAGTCCTTCAACCTACAGGATATAAAAACTTTAACTACAGAGACATGCTTTGAAATGAGCTGTAACTGCCAGACCCATTTAAGAGGTCTCAGGGTCAAAGGTCAAGGTCACCATCTAGGGCATGGCATTCATTGGATAATGTAGCTGTTTTGGTTATTTTTTTAAAATCCCTTAAATAAAGAAAAATGACATTGACAAGACTGCTGGTATTTCACAAATTTATTGGTTGCAAGGAATGACAGTCCTATTCTGAAGCAGAGAAATAGCTTGTCCCTTTGGTAGAGATGATAATAAAGAAGTATTTATCTAGGTGGAACTAAAAAATGATAAGCCCCTGCCTCCAGTATAGACCAAGGCTGGCCCGCACATCCGTCTATCTGACCAGGTTTATATAGTAGGCTGACCAGTTTCAAATTCTATCCTGAAATCCCCAAAATTGATAATGGACGATAACAAAAATGGAAGTTGGGACTAGTCCATTCCAAAATTCAGCAGTATTTAGCAAATTAATATTATATGATGTGATAGTTCGGTTAACATTATTAATTAGCATTAAATATTATTTCCATTGAGCTAGAGTAGCTCATGGCAGTCTCTCTATTTTATGAATATTATTTGTATTTGGTTTTCTTTTTTATTGTAAACCTGTGTAGTTATTTGTTTGTTTGTGTAATGACCTTGTTTTTCTTGTCAAGGAGGCAAAGTTATGCCAGTGCTAGGTAAGAGCCTTACAACAGATAGATGCCTAGATGATATATGAATAATTGTGTAGTCATAAAATAATTGTGTAGCCAGGAAGTTTGCTTATACCCCACCCCCCACTCCCGTACCCTCCATACCCCAACACAATAAATTTATTTGAAAATATATTGTATCTATCATATAGGGGTAACATGTCAGTTTTAATGTATTAGTTTGTGTGGCACGGTTTAACACCAAGACAATTTGTACCAGTATCTGCTGTATTTGTGTAGAGTTTATTAACTGTTGCCATTAAAATTTTGCAGTGAGAATTATCATTTGGTTTATTTTATAGCTCTTTCATCAGTTCTCACTTAGGCATGATTAAAAAAGATATCATACACTTTGGGTGTACCATAAATATTCTGCTCATGTAAGTAAATATCTGAGCAAAATACTGATTTCAGCTAACTTTGATTGAGAACTTTGAAGATAATTATCTTGTGTACAAAAAATTATCAGACTAAATATTTATAAGTTTAAATTTTTTATTTTTTTTTAATGCGTTTATATAAGGTGGCGCAGGAAAGCCCATATGGGCGACCGTACACTCAAGTCGGGCCATCCTATAGCGTCCCGCCGAGATTTTTTCGTCAATTTTTTCCAGCTTTATTGGTGGAGGAGGACCCCAGGTGCCCCTTCGGGCATTATTTCAGGCACGAGCGGGCACCTGGGTAGAACCACCGACCTTCCGTAAGCCAGCTGGATGGCTTCCTCACATGAAAGATTTCGACCCGAGTGAGGATCGAACCTACAGCGGTGAGGGACCTGTGATCTCAAGTCAGCGACCTTAACCACTCGGCCACGGAGTCTTGTTATACCTGCCATTTATATTTGTGGGACTCCACTGAGGTTTTTTGTCAAGATGGGACTAAGACATGTGTGCAAAATTTCAGGTCATTTGCCCACTCTGTCTTTCCAGCATAATTAATTGTACTTGTGAAAAACACCCAAAATTGTAAAGTGTGACAACACTTCACCCATATCAGGATAGGAGTAGCACCAAAATACAATTTTCAATCAATTTCTGCTATATTTATAAGCATATCTTACTGTTCTTTTAGACCTGAGTGGAGTTCCTTTAAGTAAAGTCAGAAGTCTGTAAAAATTTATTGTTCCATCACCAGGTCACATTATGTTCATGTTGAACAGTTGTGATCACTGCATGTTCAGCTTTCCATTTTGTGGATCCAAAATAATTGTGTGTTAAAGTCTGTGTACAAGCTGACATAATGTTCATTATTCTATAGAAACAGCCATTGTGGGGTATGTTAAGTTAAACAATCCAGATCAAAGAATAAAACATGATATAATTTTCTGTTGGAAAAGTCCAAATCATCTGAGGCCCAATTGAATTTAATGGAATCATTAATTTTGTTGTTGTTGTTTGTTAGATAATATATAAAAAGTATTTTCAGAAACTGATTAACATCGTTTTACATTG
>NW_026853968.1:0-49007 GCF_026571515.1 Ruditapes philippinarum
GACCCTCAAAGTCCCGGTCGTTTGCCTGATGTTAAAAATGCATATGTTACCTGTTTAACGCACTTTGGGGTCGAAATTGACCCCAAAGTGCGTAACGCACTCTGGGTCGGACCCAAAGTACGTAACGCCACTTTAGGGTCGGACCCCAAGTGCGTTTGACCCCAAAGGTGCGGTGTTACATTACCTGCAGGAACAAAAATATACAGTATCCGTGCCATAATGTTGACCAGATCCCACGGTGATTTTGAAAACTGATCCCCGGGTTTTAAATGCGTTTATCATTTCCATGTCCATTGGAGAATGGCCAGATCCGGAATTAGGGTACTGAAATATTTAATGGGCAGATATATATTTATATATTTTTAAAAAAAGCTTCAAAACTTTGAACTGCAACTTTTGGTAAAAAAAGACTTGACAAACTGTTTTATTTATCTAATTTGCATGGCGATGTTCTATTACAAGTCTAAAATAAAAAACGTATGTTCTATTAAAGGTGCACCGTTTGTATCAAGTGGTTTAAAAATACAAATAAAATTTACGCTTTATTAAGTTTCATGAAGTGGCATTTAAATAGGAAAAAATGTATATTATTTGCCAAATTTAATATCTTGTAAATGCCATAGACTAACAGTTGTAAATAGATAGCCAGTTGTAGAACATTAACCGGGTAAAAAAGAAAAAAAAATACGGGGCTCCCATATTACTAATTGCCTGGAAACGCAAAAAAAGTGTTGTAAGCTCTGTTTAATAAGAAAAACTAATTCACTTATTGATGAAATAGACGAGGTTGTTGTGTCAAATTACAGATTTGTTCAACAACGAGAACAATTTAGTGTACAACATGTGTCTATATACATGTATGTTGTTATATGTTAAATTACTGATACTTAGGTTTCTTGAAACTTAAAGACAATCTTTTTGAATTTGGATCAAATTAGGAATGAAGTCCTTTCTCGCCGTCTAAGTGCACAGTGAAGGTTGTGAATCTCCATGTGAATGTAGAAAGAGATGAAGTTCCACCAGAACTCATCCATAACTCACCCTACCGTCAGTCGCTCTTTGTAGGACCCGCATGAACAAAAATCCGAAGCTTAAAAATATATTTGTTTTATCTTTTGAAAACCTATATCTTTAATATTTTGTTTTATCGTATCAAAAAGATCTATTTATTTTACGTGTTAAGGATTATTTGGGACGTTTTTTATTTTGTTGAATGTAGACGAGTTTTATCAGTAATTCAGTAAATCTAACGGAAGAGCAAATTGTGTAAGGCCTAACGCCAACACTTAACTGTCTTTGCCCTCAAATTAACGTGCAACTCTCCTCATAGATTATTTAACAAAGAAAGTTGATGACGAATGACGCCCCTGCAATATGCACGGATGCAATACCGCACAGACATAATTTTGTCCTTAACTGCCTGCACTTAACCTAATATCTTGGGGTCCGTTTTTGTGTACACGTAATATTTGGCCCTGAAGTTTCAGCCTTTCCTCACCCTTTGACGAATCAAAACATATTCGAATATGTAAAGGCTCTGTTTTCTGATAATTTTTTAGTAAAATATATTGATAAAAAGACATTTTGATAATCTGTTGCATTCCAAATTATTTTATGTGAGGTTTGAGAGGAACGTATCTGTTAAAATGTTTTAAATGAAAAAAAAAATGTACACCGAATAAAATCGAACCAAAACAAGAGGATTGTTAGTAAGTCAATGGTCTAGATTATGGTCAAGTGTACTTCTAATATTACATGCATTCGAAGTAACATCCGAAAATATTAATCATAATTTCTGGGTTATATGTGCTGATAAGAATATGATTCAACATGTTCAAGAAAATAAAACATGGGTTTGGTTAGTCTAAACACTTGTCAATTATAAATGATTCAGTCTGCATCTGAATGAATGAAGATAATGTTGAATTAATTCTAAATTAGCATTTAGAAAATATCTTGAGAAATCAGCATCCTATAGAAACAACCTGTGATCAACAAATTCCTATAAACCAGACACAAATTATAAACAATCTTTTTTTTCTCAGTAATTATAATGATACTGGGTAATTCTCAAGTGCTGCAAATTTTTCAACTCAAAAATGTATTATAGTTACTTTGCAATTTTCAATTTATGTTTTAAATGCAAAAAAATTCGGAAAATATGTTATACCCGGGGAAGTTTTCAGCCATCATTGTCTATGGACTGTAGAGGAAGAGGTACAGTTTTCGTACATATAGTCGCAGTAGAAATTTTTTTGAAACAACCATCTTGCGTTTATTGTCTTTTCGCTCCGAGTTTGTAAGACTTCTTTCTTCCAGCGATAGTAAAATTTAATTATACATATCTATAAGTTATAGTTATAGATAGAACATTCCATCCCCCAGTCCCTTCTTAGCTACACATATACTATCTTAACTTTCGGACAATTTTCGTCTTACTTTGTAAATGGCCAAAGAACACAAACAATTCCATCTTCTCGGGGCCCTTTTCCTGTCAAACTACGGATAAGAACCTCAAACTCAATAATAACAAAGAACGGAAAAAACGTTAACCTCTAACACGCTTAATCTCTTAACATACTGACAATTTTCAATCTGAATATAGCAATTCATCCTTTTAAAGGAAAATGTTTAAGGTATGTACTGAAGCAAAGGAACTCAGTGCAGGGCCATGATCAGACGACAATGATCCAGCTGACTGATCTTCTTCTACACTTGTTGGTATTTAAATATGGGGTTTCAGTCTTTTAGTTGAAGTTACTGAAGCTATGAAAAATGTACATGATCAAAACTTCTAACAATTCATACAAAATAAAAGTTAGCAATTCGTATCTGAAGTTTTTTAAACATACAGAGATCAAAGACAAGTTTACGAAAGATTCATGGCGATTTGTCGTCTGCTTACTCGTGCACGACGTTTGCCAGAAACAAAGTGGGCGGTTCTGAAGGTTAATTTTAAAATACGCCTTACTTTTGTTTAAAAGATAAGAATCTCCTTCCCATTTCTCAGCTTACAGAGGCATACTTCATCAACCCTCTCAGGTACCACAGGTCCTACTGTTTCTTTTAACATATCTTAAATGGAACGTTTTGGGATGTGATATGGATCTTTCTCCTCCCGTACCTTACCCGGTCCGGTTTCTTTTGCCACCTTGAAAGGAGAAAGCTTCATCGTAAAGGTTGCTTTTAAAACAAAAACAGCATTTTAAAAAGGCCACTAATAGTCTTTATATTCCTATGTAAATACTTTTTTTCAATATTCGAATCATTCAAGTGCTATCAATAGAGAATAGGAAAATAATGTAAAAAATGTATATTACAAATAGAACATTATATTAAAAAAAACAAAAGGTCGATAAGCCTACAAAAGAAGTATATAATCCCTTCTTCCACAAATTTGGTGTATGCATAACGTTGGTTTATGATTATATCTTAATCTGGAACATCTTGACCGCAGGATTTGGTGTATCCTAGTTAAATGAATAAAAAAAATTTTATTTATTTTTATGCTATAGAACGAAAAGTGACGGTAGATCTATATTTTTTTTATCTATTGATCAATTTGAAATGATGTGATATGCCCATAAATTCCATAATGCTTTTTTTATATTTCTCTAAAGTTCCTTATTTTTTGTGTCTTGTTATAGTTACCAAAAATACCCATCGAATTGCTTCATTAAATTACAGTTATAGTGATCAAGTATTTTTGTACGAAAATAAAGAATTAATTTCCATTACATTTTGGCTTACTTTATATTACATGTTCTTAACTCAATTACTTCAACATTGTAAAACACATATTACATGTACACCCTTTCTACAGAAATGTAAAGAAAATCATTCTCGACTTTGATATACCTCCTATAAAGCAAAGAACGATATAAAATAATTTAGTTGTTTCAACTCTTTGATAGAAAATGCAGCAGTAATGATTAATCATACAATGGCTTTGTATATAATATTTAATGAAATAATATCCAGAATAAAATATAATAGAAAGGAGAAGAGAAGAGCAAAGAATATTTTTTATTACCTAGAGGTCTTAGATGACCCTCTGGAATACGGCTTATTATTTGTTGATCTACAGGTGGAAACACAAAATCTGTTCTCTGATCCTTCACAAAAACTTTGTCTTACAAACTATTACATTAAACAATTGACATAACAACACAATGTGAACGCTGCTTCGTTACTTCTCATTTTTAGTTTTGTTTTTATTTTCGCCGAAATCGTGAAGATATTGTAAAGTTAATTTTTTTTCACAGCAGAATAAAAAGATTAGCGAAGTTTACTCAGACATATTTAAAAATGCTACTGAAAATTGATAAACTCTGCTTTTATATTTCCAAATCTGATTTCTTTAAACAGACATGACTAAATATCATTACACGTGTGCCACAACAACAACAAAGACCGTGTTAATATCCGTGTTAATACGACAATGTTAAAGGATAATATTCAATTATTTGGTACGTATTGATCCGAGTATCAAAAATCTTGTCACAGCTTGTAAGAAGAATCAATTCGTCGCAACTTTTACCTTTTAACCTGCGCAATATGTTCACGTGGCGAAACCCAATGAATAGAAGCCCCGAGCCCCGTTATCAGTTCACGGGATATTATTATCGTATTTACTTTAAAATTTGTGAAACACAAAATTGAAAGCACAGGATTTTGTCATAAAATAGATAAACAAGGTTCATTCAGTAGGTTGACACTTCTGCTAAAATGAATGCCAGCCAGTCAACTTTGGTTGTTTACATTTACATACAAAATAATATATACCTTTTATAATATATCTTTTATAATTTCTCGTGATAAAGTCATTATATGCTAAGTAAACTATATACGTTATGATAATCCATTCTTTAAGTGAGAGAACCCGTTAACAAATCCTTTAAAAACATTTGTTAAAAAATGCAAATTCTTTGTGTTTGTTTGTACTTTGGGGTTTTTTTTTTTTACTATTTTCATGTAGTCATTTTCAGAGGATAAAATGAATTTATGTTTTAAACTTATATTATATTGAAAAGGGCTGTACAAATGTTAATGAGTTTATTCGGTCGGTAGTATTCATTTTAAATGTTATTATAATATAGGTAAAGAAAATACATAAAACTTAAGCTCGGATTAAGAATCGGAATTTTAGTTCAATTTCCCCATGACTTATTTTCATTCCTTTTGTGTTTGAAAACCTTTATTCAAAAAGTTTTTCCAAAAGGCATGGAAATTAAAGAAAAGATAATTATTTTGAAAACCAACTTCAAAATTGTAAAACAGTGCATCCACACTCTTCACAACGGTTACCGCTCACGCTTTGCTACTTTAATTGTAGTGGTCTGTACTGAATCAGGGGAAGTAACCGCTGCGAGAGTTTGGGTAGTATCCCTACAGCGAAAAGCAATATAGTTGAAGAGAAATTAATCTAAGATTAATGTTTTTCTTTAAAGGTTTAACAAACAAGATAGCATCATACTGAGACGACTAACCTAATTAAACTAACTTTGATCATCTCGTCCAAATACTAACATTAAGTGAGTCCCCTAATCCTATTATTCGGGGCGCCCGTGCATAAGGGAATGCCTTTCGCAAATGATGTTTTTTAATTTATCATATTTTAATGGAATACCGATTTAAATATGTAAGTTCAAAAGTGTTGTATGCAAAATTTATATAATTTGGTTGGTGATTAGTAATAGACTTACATAAGTAAATAAGTATAAATCACACGTAATCTATGATTTTTTAAATTCAATTTTATAAACATGTACTAATGATTCCGATAATATATAAATAGACTGATAAAGAGAGAGTAAAATATGTGGTATTATACGGAATTTGTTATAAAACAAATACAATTTACCTTTAATTTTGTATTTTTAGATACTACGTTGTTGCAGATTATGTCTTGAAAATATCTCAGCTATAAAAACTATGTTGTAATGAAGCATATTAATCAATTATGTGTTTTTGTGAAAGTTGTCTGGCTGGTAAGTCATCAGTGAAAATACCACTAAGCACCACATAAATGCGATGAAAATCCTTATATTAAATAGTCACAAAGATTGTAATGAGTCATTTCGTTGGAATTCTTTGTCTCCAAAAGGCCGAATTATTGTCAAAAGTTCAAGGATTTTGGCAATGCAAATGTATTAAAACATTTTATTTTCAAACTACAACGCGAAAATAAGCAATAAATTAATTGAGGAAATGTGGGAAGTAGAAAACCAGACTGGCATTTGCTACAGGTTGTAAACTCTGTGTGTTAGTAATCAAGCAAATTACGAATTTCTCAGTGCGTAGAAATGTCCGTACTCAGATCGTAAAAAGCTTTAAAGGGACTCCACTTCGTTGTTTTGACATAAATAAACTGGAAATGATTTTTCGGGTTTTTTGTTTTATTTAATGTTAGTCTAGACCAAAATAACAGAATTTTCGCTCACTTTGAGTTATTATTCTAATTGTTAAAAATGGCCCAAAAATTGAAAAGCGTTGCATCGCTTGAGAATCGGGCTAACAAAAAAAATACGATTTTCAATTTATTTCAGAGTATATTTACTAATTATATTTTGCATATCTTTCTAATCTAAATGTATCAGTTGATCTATATAAGAAATTCAAATTTAACGTTTTTATACTTTTTGGACCTTAGTGGTTTTCCTTTTATATTTAAGATTTACAGCTTTTGTAAATACAATGTATATAATGAGGACTGTCGACAAAAAACAACAACATTGTTGCATACACACTCCATTTTGTAACGATTTCTTGACACATAAATTGATTAAATATAATGTATGTTAGATTAAGAAATGTGAATTAATGTCATAGCGTTATATGCTCACACAGTATGACTCTTTTAAAGTCTTTAATTAAATCAGATTTTATGTTAATGTAAAGCTGTGTCACAGAAGTTGTAAATTTTATGTTAATTTCAAATGTACACGTACTATATTATTTTAAACATACATTGTGATCATGGAATTCACATGTTTTCTATAAGTTTAAGTTTCCGGATAGCTTTGTATTGTTCGGGAATCTCCGATAATGCTTCTATCGCTATAGCAGTTTGTGGATTTCTAGCTGAACCTTTGATCTCATGAAAGTCGACAAACTTAAAATTATCGAATTTTCTAGATGGTAACTTTTCGTCTAAATCATTCATAACATTCCATGGACCGTCACCAACACCAATGACGATGATAGAAAGAGGGAAGTTGGAGGCATCAACAATGGCTTGAATGGTTTCCTCCTCGCTGGTTACCTGTCCGTCAGCTACTATGACTAGGATGTGATACTACAGAAAGACATAATTGAACATATGTGGACACATATGATAATATTCATAAATAAACTAGTCAGCAAATGTTTACCCATTTCCAATATTCTATATAATATAACTCCAAAATAGGAAAAAATAATATAAACAGCTGATTTAGGTGAACTGTCAGATTCTTTTAAATTAATAGATATGCAACAAAATATGATTATAGCACCATTATGTTACAGATTTTTATCAGATTTCATGAAGATGATAGAATTCGGAGAGATTTTTATCTTATTTAAAGCATGTGAAATATTGGGAATGGACCCCGAAATAGAGACAAGTGGAGGTAATAATTGCTATGTGAGAAGTATCTATACTGTACATAATTATAATGATAATATTTAGCATCATAGATGACAACAAACTACGAAATGGTTATACAATCATGTCTGCTGTAAAGTGTGAGAAATATGGTCCGATATTACATATCTGTAAACAGCAGATAGTAAATCATTCTAGAACATGACATTATTTTTCATCAAATTGATGTTCTACATGAATTATTTTAAACTTAATTGACATTTTTATTTCAAAAAATATTTAATAAGAATATCCAAATGAAACGTTTCTATTGTTGTTATCAATACTTTAAATACATATAGAAAATGTGTCCCTTGTAGACCAATCCACTTTAAGTTAATGTTATTAGGCTTAGAGTTAAATAAATGACACTTTGACCATGTTGAAATAAATTAAAACAAAAACAAGGTTTTTATAACATTATAAGAGAACGTGATCATATCATTTTACCTCCTGATTTTTCCTGACAATGTCCACCGCCTTCTTGATAAGTGGAGCAAAATTTGTTGGTCCCCCCATTCTGATCTTGGGTGTTATTTCATTATAAACATCTAACACTTCTGCAAATCCATCACATTCTCCCTAGAAAATAACAAATAACTGCATGTAGTAATACATATATAGTTTACATTATCTAACATGCAAACTGGTTGCTAATACATGTATTTTAATCAGAAAATGTTTTGATTTTTTTTCATGAACTCACTATATGCATTTGTTTATCTTTGTATTTCAATTAGTATTCGTCAAATGTTGTTAATATTTGTCACGTGTACGTGAAAAAAGGTTGCGTGTAACTTCATTTTACCTGGGGTTTGAACGGAAATGTCTTTTTATCTTTACTCTTTCTGTCTCCAAAACCAAAAGCATTAATGGAGCCATCATCGTCCAAAGGTTCCAAAGTCTCCCCTAGTATACATATTACCTATATGTAAAAAACAGACAAAGTCTCCTCTAGTTTACATATATGTAAAAAACAGACAAAGTCTCCCCTAGTATGCATATTACCTATATGTAAAAAACAGACAAAGTCTCCCCTAGTATGCATATTACCTATATGTAAAAAACAGACAAAGTCTCCCCTAGTATATATTACCTATATGTAAAAAAAGACAAAAAGTCTCCCTAGTATGCATATTACCTATATGTAAAAAACAGACAAAGTCTCCCCTAGTATGCATATTACCTATATGTAAAAAACAGACAAAGTCTCCCCTAAGTATGCATATTACCTATATGTAAAAAAAACAGACAAAGTCCTCCCCTAGTATGCATATTACCTATATGTAAAAAAACAGACAAAGTCTCCCCTAGTATGCATATTACCTATATGTAAAAAAACAGACAAAGTCTCCCCTAGTATGCATATTACCTATATGTAAAAAACAGACAAAAACTCCCCATGTATACATATTACCTATATGTAAAAAAAAGACAAAGTCTCCCCTAGTATACATATTACCTATATGTAAAAAACAGACAAAGTCTCCCCTAGTATACATATTACCTATAGATGTAAAAAACAGACAACAGACAAAGTCTCCCCTAGTATGCATATTACCTTATATGTAAAAAACAGACAAAGTCTCCCCTAGTATGCATATTACCTATATGTAAAAAACAGACAAAGTCTCCTCTAGTATGCATATTACCTATATGTAAAAAACAGACAAAGTCTCCTCTAGTATACATATTACCTATATGTAAAAAAACAGACAAAGTCTCCTCTAGTATACATATTACCTATATGTAAAAAAACAGACAAAGTCTCCCCTAGTATACATATTTACCTAAATGTAAAAAAACAGACAAAGTCTCCCTAGTATGCATATTACCTATATGTAAAAAACAGACAAAGTCTCCCCTAGTATGCATATTACCTATATGTAAAAAACAGACAAAGTCTCCCCTAGTATACATATTACCTATATGTAAAAAACAGACAAAGTCTCCCCTAGTATACATATTACCTATATGTAAAAAACAGACTAATAATATATGTTATATGTTGCAGTTCGGACCGGAATATCCGTCCCGAGGGGACCCGCCTATTGGGCGGTAACGAGGGTTGCCCAGTTAACCCCCCATGGGGGGGGTTCCCGAGGGACGGATATTTAGGTCCGAACCCCAAAAATAAAGTAGATATTTTTTTCTTGCATATTTCTGCCCTATTTATTTCATATTTTTTAAAAGTTTTTCCTCAATATATATTTTTCTGGGAAAATTTAAAATCCCTTTCATTTCCCCAACTATTTTTTTTAAAAAAAGGGATGGGAATTACCCAAATTTTAAAAACAAAGGGGAAATTTACGTCATTTCCCAAGCACAAAATTTCCCTTCCCAAAACGACGTCCCTTTTACCGCGGGGTTTATTCATTTAAAATGCGCTAAAAAAGACGTTGTTTTTTTGGCAAAGCGACTCAAACTGGCACCCCCCCTCCAAAATTTAAATTTTTCCCGGGATGGGGAAAAATCACGGAAAACGCCAGTTTTGCTAAGCAAGAAAAAATAAAAATCTGTCAAAATGTTGGGGGTTTGGCCGGAAATCCCCTCCCGGAGGGGGCCCCCATTGGGCGGTAACGAGCCTTGCCAAAATTACCGCCCTTGGGGCGGGGTTTTCCCAGGGAAAGGATTTCCCATCCAACTGCAAAAATTTTGGGAAAAATTTTTTTCTTGGCCAAAAATTTTCCCTTTTTCCCCCTTTAAAAATTTTTTCCCCAAAAAAAAATTTTTTTTTAAAAAAGGTTTAACCCCCAATATGAAAATATGTTCATGGAAATTTTTAAATCATTTTTATCCCTCCTATTTTTCCCCTTAAAAAAAACGTAGAACTTTCTTACAAAAGCGTAAAGAACTTTCAACTTAAATAACAACGGCCAAATGACGTCATCCTAAGACATATTTCCCTTCTAAAACGATTGTCATTTTAACGCCGTTCATTCATAAATGGCGCTAAAATGACGTTGTTGTTTGGCACGCGACTCATCTGGCACCCCCCATGCCAGATGAAATTTCCGGCATGGGTAAAACTCACAGAAACGCCAGTCTGCTATGCAAGAAAAAGTCTCCCCTACTATACATATTACCTATATGTAAAAAACAGACAAAAACTCCCCATGTATACATATTACCTATATGTAAAAAAAAGACAAAGTCTCCCCTAGTATACATATTACCTATATTTGAACAGCCCGGTTTCCTGATTTTTACCAAATGCGGAAAATTCCCATTTTTTCCATGGTGGTCCAGATAGTCCTTTTTGAAACAAACAACAAAGTCTTAGGCATTTTATAATGAACGCCAAAATTTGAGCTTTTAAAAGAAGGGAAAATTCCCCCTTGGGATACTTTTTCCGCCGTTGTTTTTAATTTTAAGTTAACTAATTTAAGAAAAAAATTTTTGGATGAATGCTTTAACCAGTATTTGTACCTTTATGAACAATATATCTTCTTCTTTAAAAAAAAAAACACCAAAAAAACAAGTTGTTGTAATATTTTTCCCAAGGCCCAAAATGTAAACTTTTTACTATATTATCTCTTGTCAAATGTCTATGCAATTCTGAAAAAAAAACTGAATAACTTGTTTCGTTTGTAACTACAGATGAAGATCTTTATAGCTAGTGAAACTTGACGTTTAAAACAATATATTATAAGAATTTTAAATGAACATAACTTTACATCTCAATGCTGACTTATAATCTAAAACAGAGAGAAAAATAATTCCTTAAGAAGGCCAAAAAGTAAAATTGATAATATTGCACATCCGGTTTAATTGAGCCTGCTCATGGCCGGCAGTGGAAATGGTGTGTTATCATACACGCTCCCCGGCACCGGCTTAGGAAGAAAATAATATAAAAAAACATTTATTTGTCGACATTTTGAATCAAAAACATCCGAAGATGTGTTCATACTACTCAGACTTTACTCGTTCCAGATATCTGGTCTAAGTCTGATCTCTCATTATTTACATTGTTTTTTTCGGGGTGGGGATGTGGGATGGTCTTTTTTCACTTTACATACGTTTAAACATGTTATATCCGGAATATATACATTTGGTATTGTGTAATGTGTATAATATACTAAAATAATTTTTAATTATTAACTTTAACATTAATATAACGTTATGAAAAAACATGTATGCTGATAATTATTTTCCTTGTTTATTTTTCTTTTAACAAAACGTATAATCATCATTTACAAGTGCATTTGTTAGGTTAAATCTAATAAAGAAATTCTTATATCATACTGATTAGATAAATTATTATCAAATAATATAGCTTTATTTCATATAAATATCTTTACAACAAACTATGGAACGGTGGTTACGTATAGCCACCAAATGGTTGATAATAAACCTACACAAAACAAACCTCTTGGTACGGGTTGATTCTATCTTTAGAAACGTCATGCAGACTATGGCCATCAAATGTCTTTTGTCCTTGAAGTTTATTACTTATTGTATAGTCTATTCCTGCAATAGAAATCATGCTGATAATAACAGTTATCAACGTGCATTGTATCAATCTTAGAAATAGAAAGAGCATCGAAACACGAGGCTATCTGATTTGTACGAGAGGGTGTAGCCCACGAGTATAAATCAGATTGCCGAGTGTTTTGATGTTTGTATCATAGTCAAACATAAAAACATGTGCCCTGTTGTCACAATATGAAACCCCAGAAAAAAGCAACCAATCAACGAACATCTGGATATGATATTTCTATCGCTTTCCTTTTCTCTGCCGTCACAATAAGTAAACCCCAGCAAAAATGAGCCAATAAATGGGCATGCTCTGGAGCGCGGGTAACTATACGATTTAACTCTGACACATTTTCAAAGAAAGGTCTCCAAACTATGATACAAATCATTACAAAGATAATGACTTGGAATATCCTTTGACAATTGTTTTGTATTGTGTTATGTTGAGCTGTATTGTATTGTATTTCCGTTGCTGGACTGGACTGGACTGGACTGTACTGGACTGGATTGTATTGATAATTTTAATACATGTGCGATGATAAACGGAAACAAAAAAGCAGCAACATTAACAATAATAACAACACAAAACTAAAAAACATAAAACCTATATTTGAATTTTATTTAGGTTAATGTTTGTACATGATGTATTGTTTAAGTCTAATTTAACAAAACCCTATGACCTTGATGTCCATGTATTTACGTTAATTAAATGATTGATTCGATTAAACAATGGCCAACCATTTGATGCCTTATACGAGTATTTTGTCTGTGTCATACTTTGTCATGGTTCTGTATTTACATTATTTTATGATAGCACTGAAGATTACAATGGTATCGCTTCAAAATATGAAGCTGTGATAATTTACCAAATATAAGTCCACAGCTGTTTACTCCAGCTTTCTTTATGGCTTTAGTGACTTCTTCAAGCGTTTCATATCCCTTCTCGTCATCGTCACTTATAGCATCAGCAGTAGACATTGTTGAAGACTAGTTAGGTTGAGCTGAAAGACAACAAAACCGTCGGCAATTTATTGAGAAGTTTGACCAACCCGGTAAGTTATTGGGATGATCTGGGACGCTCCGGGGTGAAATTATTGTTGTGGTCACACTTACCCCGGCAGCACTACGGTAATTCCCAACTAGCCACCCAGGATGCGCTCCGGATCATCCAGACAGAGCCCAGGTGAAGCTACGGTTCATGCCGGTGTGTCCCCGGTCGTTTCCGAATGACGCCTGAAGAGCCCAGGTTGACCCAGGCAGAGCTCCGGCAGAGCCCAGGACGATCCAGGCAGAGCCCCGGTAGAATCCCGGTGGATTGAAAACGCGCGAGGATGATTACATTGATACATAACTTTTATTTAATATGATATCTATTGTTCCAGAACAGTAATTCATGATGATTTTCTAAAAATTCCTTACGCAAGACTGGATAGAAGGGAATGGGAACGGTTTTAATACAAACAAGTGCAATCATCGCAAATTGTCGTGATTCTTTTCAAATGAACCGGGATTTACCGGGGCTCTACCGGGATCAATCGTAGGTCAATCGTCATCCTCCGGGGCTCTGCCTGTATCCTCTGGAGCTCTGCCGGCATTCACCAGGGCTCTGCTAGCATTCACCGGGGCTCTTCCGTAGCTCTACCGGCTATATCTTACCCCGGATCATCCCCGGTTTGTACCGGCAGAGCTACGGTGCTTCCCTGGTGTAACCCCGGTCGTTCCCGGCAGAGCTAAGGATGAAGCCGGCAAAGCTATACTTTCCGGATCATCCCGGACCACCCCGTTGATATTAAATATTTTATTCCATCCGGGGTCGGATGCCGGATGTTCCTGGATCATCCCCGACTTTGCCGGCAGAGTTATGGATGTACTCCGAGTGTTTTCTACAGTTTTCACATTATTGAATAAAAGCGAGAAAATATTTGTTTATCTATAGATTTCCGAAAAATAAGGCGATGTCACTTACAAGTTATTTATTTCATGTTTGATCTAGAACAGCTTTAAAATGACGTGTAAGTTGATATGTATTGATGTCTGTAATGTTGTAATTGTATCACATCTTACATCATTTCTTTCTGAATAAAACATGACATAAAGATGTCCAGATGTTGTAAAATAAGATATGGGATTTAAAGTGTCTTATTTTGTTTAAAGTCAGATCGCGCAATAATGCTTTTATGCAAATTTGAAACATTTTAGATTTGATCATTACACGAGCTGATATCTCGAAATGATAAAAGGTTCATTTACCGATCATATATAATTATCAATATCTTGTTCTGTTGTTTCAAAACGACGTGATAGATAAATTACATCAAGTTAAGAGAATCCGAAAGTTCTATGAGATAATATAAAATGCTAATTGACGTATTACAAAGCAATAAATATTAAAATAATCGTACAACATGTTGTTCTTTATTTCACTTTACTGTCGGAATTATTAAACAAGAAGTATCTTTAAAAAATATACTCGGCCGAACTAAAACTGGTTCATTTGCATATCGTATTTAGGAAACATGGAAAAAAGAATCATAAGAATTATGATGTTGAGTCTAGTACGTTTAAATTTTTGAATTATTAAAATCATATGCATATGTTGGCAAATACAAAATATTTTAATAGAAACAAAATCTTAAGTCTGAAGTTATTTCTCTAAAAGTAAAGTAAAAGTTAATAAGAACTACAAACAAAACAATTTATTTCGTACTCATTTTGTTTCGTCTCAGTTCATTTTTTACCGTCATGTAATATTTTATTTTTATTATTGTTACTGTCGTTTTAGCTAAAAGAAAAACATTTAAGTTATTGAAGTTTGTTCCAATCGAAATTCTAATTGAAAGTTTGAAAATGACAATGTTTTGTTGATACGAAATACCCGAATCAACAGATTTGCAACACCTTTGGAACTAACGAAAGAAACCTAAAATCCGAAAAATAATCTAAAATACTTTGACAAACATTTATTTTTAACAAACAATTCAATCGTAAGCGGTTAAATAGATACTTCATATATATGTAAAACATATGAAAATTATAAACATTGTATATAACTGAAAATTAAATTAAATACCATATAAGTTCGTTTTTTGTGTGCTTTCCGATTTTTTCATGCACGTGATCATGAGTAAACGGGGAAAGTGGACGTACTTTGTGGTTTCGCTTATGTTTGACAACATTTATAACTTGACAGCGTAAAATAATATGCAGGATGCATGGCAATATAGAACTTATAATGTGTAGGAGAAGGCATGCTTAAACAGAACTTAAGTATCTGAAATTTAACTTGATAGTAAAAGAACTTATGAAAGTAGATAGTTCGTTTCCAGATACCATGTCAGAAAAATCCTTTATGTCATTTTACTAGTTTGACAATGGCCAATCAGATTCCGAGATTTCAGATTGTTATTTTAAAATGACCAATGAAATTTTTACATAAATTCAGTTGTTCCCTGTAAATTTAACAGGAAGTCAAACTGAAAACAGACCGGCCTTCGGCCGAAAAAATGTATAATTTGTAGAAAAAGGAATAAGACGCAAAATCAAGTGTTAGGCGTTGCAAGTACATAATGATATTTATAAAAATGTACCAAACTAAATTACATACGCAAACGAGAGAACCATTTTTTTATATTCTAAAATACACCAAATTGTTCAATAATTATAACGTATTTAAATGTAACTTACCATTTACAAGTCTATATCATTTTATCCAATCCCCTTCAGAAATGTTCTTTATAATATAATTCTAATACGTCGTAATGATATCTCGGATAAAGACGAACCTAATGTCCAATGGAAAGTTGATTGTAGACAATTGTATCATGATTAGCTACACGCACCAGCTCCCTGGAGACGTTATTTTGTATGCCATCTCATTGTAAACATACAGTAAGTACTCATGTAGACAATCAGTTTAATTATCACACTGTATCACTGTCTCAAACTGTGTCAATAAATAAAATAAAAACCCAACATTAAGTACGCTATGTAATCAATAGTAATTAAGACTTAAGGACCCTAACGAGAATGTATTCGAGACGACTGATTGAAATTCTATCCAAAAAAGAATGACGACAAAGTGGAAAAGACCCTCTGACATGACAAAAATGTAAAACGATTCTTTAGGGTTCGTAATCCTTAACGTCCCTGTAAACAAAAGACAAATTTAGGGTATGCTGACCCATGACTTTTAACGAAAGAGCAAGGATGAAATATAAACATGCCTTTACGTCCAGACTGACAATTAGTTATATCTAAAGTGACATTATGTTCATGTTTTGCTGTCATGTTGAGTCGTATTAGTAATATATTTCAAGAGATTAGTTTACACTTACGTTGTATTTATTTTAATTGTTTGTGTTTGACACAAATATGTTAAAAGTAAGTTATTTAGACTTTAATCTATGCACTTGGATGGGCGTCACTTTAAAGGAACATCATTACGTATATAACTGTCATAAGACTGCCAAGATCAATTCATTTTTGGCGTCCGCGCCGAAGTGCGACGTCTTTTATGTTGCAAAAGGGCAATGGCGTTTGTCAGTCATAAAAGCCGAAAATATTCCGATAACGAAAGGGTCAGTCGCGCTATGGTAATAAATACCGAACTGGGGAATCTGCAGGAAATGAAATACAAACATATTCAGCAATAAATTGCACTCTTTATAAATTCGTTATAAACATATTTTAAGTATAAACGTTGGCCATTTTTTTACAAATTATTATATAATAGTATTATCATTTTGAAAGTGTCTTTTCCAAAGGTTCTTTTCGGTCATTTAATAGCTGCTTTCTTTTTTAAGGTCTAACACATTTTTTTAACGTGACTATTGAAATCGACCCTTATATCCCGAATTTTTGCTGTTATAAGTTAAATCTATTTTGTGTTTATGGTGGTTTAAGTTGATTTGCCGAATACTGTGACATTTTTACAACAGAAACTTTCGTCTGCAGTTTTAACATGAGGTGTTATGCTTGGGTTGTGGTACTTTTATTTTGCCGTTTTTTTTTTTACTTAATATGAATGTAAACACACTAGTGGGTCAGACAGTATTAGTATTAACAATAGCTCCTTATTTATCACCATTGTCAAGTAGCCTTTATATCTTTGACTTGCATGAACTTCCTCATACATGACTAACAGTCTGCCATTATTTTTATGCCATTATATTTATGAATAATGTTTCAACATATCAACACGCCATGCAAATTTATTCATAATTTTTAATGTACCATTATTTTTGTTAACGCGTATAACAAAAAATCCTGAATTTGGTCCTTTTTGAAATTCATCCCAAATTTTTCATTCCAATGTGTGTTCTACTTTCAGTGCTTATCTAGGACTTGAAATATAACAATTTAAATACAGGTGTATCGCACCGCTATACGTTCGACCCCCTGTATAAGTACTGTATATATGTAAGTCCCAGTTAATAATAGAAACCATTTTTTTTTAATTTGTAATGAAGAAATGCATGCTATATTACTACTTTTATATACTGTTTAAAGGGAAGCAATTCTTTTTAACTGGTTTAATTACTGTTACTCAGGTTAATTCCCTAGTAAACAATATCGAATTTTGAAACGAGTAAATGTGTATTATGTAGGCTATAAAATGTAAGAAGATCTATTATCTTTACATCTATGAAGATATTTGAATTTCATAGGATTTTTTTATTGTATGAGGAATAAATTGCTGTTCGCTATGTTGACCCCGAGTATTTTGTAGATTTCACCGTGCCGTTTTGTACGGAATGCCGTTAGGGCCATCGCCTGTGAATGTGTTGATCTGAAACGCGATAGTCGAAAGTACGATGGTGAAAACGCGAAACCACGAAACTACGATGGTGAAAACGCGATACTACGATGATGAAATCACGAAACTACGATGATGAAAACGCGATAGTACGATGATGAAAACACGACAGTACGATAGTGAAAACGCGATAGTACGATGATGAAAACACGAAAGTACGATGATGAAAACGCGATAGTACGATGGTGAAAACGCGATAGTACGATGATGAAAACACGACAGTACGATGATGAAAACGCGAAATCACGAAATTACGATGGTGAAAACGCGAAAGTACGATGATGAAAACACGATAGTTTATCGTATTATCATCATCGTATTGTCGTATTATCGTGTTTTCGTCATCGTACTGTCGTGTTTTCATCATCGTACTGTCGCGTTTTCACCATCGTAGTATCGTGATTTCGCGTTTTCATCATCGTACTGTCGAGTATCGCGTTTCAGATCAAGCCATTCATAGGCGATGGCCCTAACGGCATTCCGTAGTTTTGGAGATAGCTATATGAAGTTTACAAAACTTTAGCGAATGTGATATGATCATCGCATAAATCGTAGGTGATCAGCACGGGTAATTATATCTTCATCTTAAATATATCTTAAAGATACGCGAAACGACCTTCCTGCTACAGTGTTTTCCTCCTTGGAAATTGGTCCATTAGTTGGTTCCCTCTCAGATTTATACCCGGTCTCTTAAATGACAGTCATTTTATCAATAAACATTGTTTTGTTGACACTTGAAATTCTGTAACAAAAATATATAGAGGATATTTGTTTGTTTGTGTGTAAGATGAAATTTTATTTCATCGAGTGGGCTTTAAAAACAGTATTCTCACGAGTGGCTACGCCACTCGTGAGAATACTGTTTTGAAAGTTCACGACATGAAATAAAATTACATCTGACACAACAAACAAACAAATTTTCTTTTTACTTTATGCTTAAAAACAAGTTAACACGAAATTTCCTTGATATTAACTTTAATATTAAAATCTGTATTCCCCACTGGTAGCCTCTTTTATGTACATGTATTAGTCGAATTTCTCATAAAATACAAGAAGTCTTGGACTGCAAAATAAGTTCGACAATCAACTTTAAATGGCGATGATATTATTGAGTGAGGGAGCGTATTACTAAATACCGTATTCCGGTATATACCGGGCAAGGCGCTTGAATCATAAAATGCTGAAATCTTGCCTTTTTACCCAACGGAATGAACTTTAATAGGTCTAATTCATCTTTTCACACCGATTTAAGTATGATAATGAATTAAAAATGTAAAAATCGGCAAAAAACGGTATTTGTCTATTTTGTGAGCATGATTTCTGCAACTGCTCCAATCTTGTATTGAGTTAAATCCGATATTATTCATTTTATTAAAAAAATATGAATGATCGCTTGTTTTTATATCAATATTTCTGTTACTAACTGCGAATGTACATGTATATGAGACCTGGCTCTGTAGGAGCACATTTGTCTCGGAGCACATTTGTCTTACGTAAGACCGATGCGGTCGCATTTGTCCGACATGAGACAAATGGGACCTAAAATGTCTACCCAAAAACTCATTTGTGTGACAAATGTGTTCCGATCAAGTTTTTTAAGGGAAAGAAAGCACATTTGTCTCTTGTGTTTTTAAGGGACAAGAAAGCACATTTGTCTCATGTCATTTTTTATGAATTATTTGTCACATATTTCCCCACGGCAGAAATTCTTTTTATGAATCGAGGTTCGCCGTTTTACCTCAAGTGTAATCATCAATAAGTTTGCTTATGCTTTCTTTATGAAAATCTACAGTAAACTATTAATTTTAATATATCTTATTCAAGAAATTGATTGACTTAACCTGAAGGCGTAGTACAGCGATGGCACGATGGTACGTTGATGAAAACGCGATGGTGCGATGGTGAAAACACAATGGTACGAACGTGAAACGACGATTGTACGATAGTGAAACAACGATTGTACGATGGTGAAACAACGAAGGCTCGATGATGAAAACGTGGTGATACTATGGTGAATGACGATGTTACGATGGTGAAAGTACGATGCTACGATAAGATGAGTCTGCGAAGTCATGATAGTGAAAACGCGATATTATTTTCTCAAACGTGTCATCGTGTTTTAATCATCGTACCATCTCAATTTCACCTTTGTATCATTGTGCATAGCTTTTCAGGGAGACAAAATGTTACTTATGTCCAAACGGAACACCGTAATCGGTTTATATTGAATGATACAATATCTTGACTCGTTTCGCATCTCGCCGAAATCTCGCGTCTCGCTTCGCGTCCCGTTCGTCGACGCGAGGCAAGAAATTGATTCCAGGTCATATACCGTTAAGTAGTATTTCCTTTATAGTCTACATAAAATTACTTAAAGACCCATCATGTCTGACAAATGCTTTTATTTGTATCCCTCAAAAGCTTTTTATTTTTGGTATACTTTTTTAGCTCCAAAAAGTTACTCATTGGCTATTTCCTGAAGCATTTTTCATCTGCTGTTTCTTTTTTTTTTTTTTTTTTTTTTGCAGTTTGTACAGTTGAAGTGATTTAGAATTTTCTGTATCAAAGTTGTTTTACATTTTGCTACTTTTATGACGCATTATTTCACATTTATCGCGAATTTCTTTGGGTTACAAACATCTAACTTACTCAGAAATCATTATTTGAATATTAATAAATTCATACTTGTCCTATCTAAAGAAGTAAAAATTTATTTATTTCTGAAATCTCTTGGTACTTGATACTTCGACATTGCGAGATCTCCTGTTACAATATCGTGCCTCGCTTCGTGTCTCATCGGAATGTCGCGTCTCGTCCGATTCTGAGTGGCCCGATATTCCATAATTATGGCATTACCCGGATTATTTTAGGAACTCATGCATGTTTAAGTGCCTTTTCAATGGCGAATCTGAAAGCCGCAATTCTTGTAAAATGACGACTTTTTATTTGAAAACGAAATACGTGTGTTATGGTCTTCTTATTTTCTTCATGGATCATTTAAGGGCCTTCGTGGTCCGTATCGCGTAGCCACGGAAAAGCTTTCGTGTGCGCACTTTATAAAAAAGAAAATCTTATGTCCCCTTTATGCCACCGTAGATACTACCTTGTTTTTGCTAAGAATATTTTTAGTGCCATAAATCATCTATAAAACTTTAAGCATTGAAAATAGACGTATCTCAATTGATAACGATAAGAATAGACTTGCTTCATATGTGTTTAGGTTCTGGATGCTGCAATTGTAGAAATTTTCATTGTGACATGCAGAACAGGGATACTCTTTAAGTTAATATATGACTCCTATGCAGAGGCAGGAAGTTTTTGACTGACCGGAAGTGACCCAAAAACGGTTTTATAAATACAGAAAACACAGAACAATGGCTGGTAGCCGGTATACAGATGGACATAATTATAACCTTCTAAGAAATTTATGGAAAAAATGTGAGACAAATGTGCTTCGAGTGTCCTTTCTATTGTGTGTCGAACACATCTGTCTCATTTCCAATTTGTTTCAAATATGAATGTTTACGAACACATCGGTCACACTTCGTGAGACAAATGTGCTCCGAGACAAATGTGCTCCTACATGGCTCTGTTAAATGTAAGCGGCGGCCATTTTTAAAAGTTGTGTATTGTCACGGGAGGAAAATAATTGTGTTTGATTCAGAGGGATATCATTAGTATTTGTTAGTCAGACACCTTTTAAAAAAAAAGAAAACTTATTTGAGGATTGTAACAGACAATAGATAAGTGTGGACAGATGTGTAAACATTAAAAAAGTTGTTAAGAAATTGGAAACTTGGAATTGTTGAAAGGCTGCCTTACGAACGCTGGGTTGTTTACTTATTCTTTGGGCTGATGGCTGTCATTGCTTTTCAAGTTTTCATAATCGTGGCCACGACATAGTATCTCGTGGGCACGACTTAGCTATCTCGTGGCCACGACTTAGTAACTCGTGGCTACGACATCGTATCTCGTGGCCACGACTTAGTAACTCGTGGCCACGACATAGTATCTCGTGGCAACGACTTAGCTATCTCGTGGCCACGACTTAATAACTCGTGGCCACGACATAGTATCTCGTGGCCACGACTTATGTATCTCGTGGCCACGACTTAGTAAATCGTGGCCACGACATAATATCTCGTGGCCACAAGATAAATAAAAACACACACATGTCACCTTTGTGCCACCGTACTTTTGACTTTAAGTTATTTATCAATTTCAGCTTTGCTTTTCTCTAAACAGCCTGACATTGTCAGAATTGTCAGCAAAAATAAAACTGAGGTACCACATGGGGAAAATTTTAAGAAAGTAGTTTCGTCATTGAAAAGTGTGAAATTATATTTTGATAATTTTCACTGTGAAATTATCAAATATAATTTTCACGGATAAATCAGTAATCCACTGAAAAGCATAAAATAAATAGGACGTAACGAGGTTTGAAGAACTCCAAATTCTTAAACAATCGAAACGCTTTGGCGTTAATTAATAATTCGAAGATTGACGGAAAGGGCTGAACAATTGAGATTGTATATTTTGGTAAAAATAACATGATAATAAGGGCACCCTTTATTATTGTTTCGAGTGAATACATGCTTGGATTCCAGATTTTTTATTCAGTGAACAACACAATTTATAATAAATTTATTATCTATTCCTCAGCCATGTGATCAAATACAGTTATCGCTTTCCGGGACAACGACAATTTAGACTACAAAATCAGATATATTCAAACTAGATACATGACTGTTGGTCAGACAATGTCACTACTGTCAAAACACTCTACTAGTTCTGTTTTCAAAATTTACAAGCACTTTCAAAAACACTCTGATTATCAATAAAAAAGTATATAAAATAATGTAAACCATTCCACCATGATAAAATATAACCATGTATTGTTAAACCTTTTATTTATATATAAAGTAAAAAATGAATACAAGGAAATAAAAATTAATATGAGATACATGTCATGCTACTTAAATAATGATTTCAATATTATAACTAATCTGTGAATGTGAAGTATATAATAAAGTATATATTAAAAGAATGATTTTAGGTTTATTATCACAGCAATAGTATTCGCACTATTTATAGTGATAATGCTGTTTATCAATATTTAAATCTCTATACTAAATTGCACCCAAATGCGAAAACAATCGTCACTGGCATTAGAAACACAAATAAATATGTTTCCAAAATGAAACTAGAAATGTGTCCATAAGACACAGGTGCCCCCACACACCACTGTTCTGTTAATCTTATGACTCTAGGTCAAATATTTTTTGGACTCCATGTGTTACAAGTTGAAATCTAAAAATCTTTCACTAAGTAAAGGCCAAGAACTTTACAAATACTGAATAAATCCACAAACAAACCCCAGGTACATAAGTACACATGCTGACCAACATTCTTGTAAACTTTCAGGCCTACAAGTCAAATATTTTTTGAGCTATGCATGAACAAGTTGAAAATTGCAAATTTATACTTCTGTAAGTCAAGGGCAACAATTCTAATAAAACTGAAAAAAATCCACATGCAAAGTCGATGTTGATAGTTATTCCTGTAATTTAGTGATGTTGATCATTATTCCTGCAAAGTTGGTTGATTCTAACTCAAGCACTCAAGGAACAAATAGCAAAACAAAATAACAAAACGGTTTTTACTATGTCAAGGGCAATAACTCTACAATTATTTAATAAATCCATAAGCGAAACCCAAGATGCACAACTACATACTCTGAGCAAAATTCCCGTAAGGTTTCATGACTCTTTGTCAAATCCTTTTTGTGTTACATGCGACACAAAGTGAAAATTGCAAAATTTTACTAAGTCAAGGGCAATAACTTTGAAAATACTGAATAAATCCAGACGAAAATACCCAGGTGCACAACTACACATGCCGATCAACATTCCTGTAAAATTTCATGACTCAATGTCAAATCCTTTTCGAGTTACATGCGAAACAAGTTGAGAATTGCAAATTTTGACTAAGTCAAGGGCAATAACTCTAAAAATATTTAATAAATCCAGACAAAAATACCCAGATGCACAACTGCACATGCTGATCAACATTCCTGTAAAGTTTCACGACTTAATGTCAAATCCTTTTCGAGTTACATGCAACACAAGTTAAAAATTGCAAAATTTTACTAACTCAAGGGCAATAACTCTAAAAATACTATATAAATCCAGACGAAAATACCCAGGTGCACAACTGCACATGCTGATCAACATTCTTGTTAAGTTTCATGACTAATACTTTTTGAGTTACGTGCGACACAAAAGGGAACGGACGGACGGATGGACGGACGTGCCACTAAAATGGACTAAAGGGCAATTTCTTTTGTTATTTTCTCTTGTTTAATAGAGGGCCATGAACCTTTATTCTATTGTTACGGAAAACTCTATTGTTCTCTTTTGTTCTGTTTACAGTAAGATGGCCCTTTAGTCCATTTTAGTGGCTCGGACGGACGGACGGAAGGACGGATGGACGGACGGACAAGGGTAAATCTAAATCCCCCCCCCCTTAAAGTGGGGGCAAATAAACAAAACAACAATCTATTCACCACATGAATTAATCTCATAAAATCAATTGCAGGGCAGATAGTTTATCTATAATATTTGGGAAGAGTTACAAGTCTTCCCAAATAATATACATAATACAGTTGTCATAATTTATCTTAACCTAGTTATCATATTTCTGTTTGGAGAAAATCGCTAAGCACTTTAGTGAAAATTTCAAAGTTTGTATTGTATGAATAGGAACAGTTCAGACTATAATCAGAAGACCATTATGTGCCGACGGTTCTTTGAAAGGGTAGAACCAGTGTGGCGCCTTTCTATGTTGCAACGCCGCTAAATGTCGCACTTACCGCTAAATGTCGCACAATTGCCGCTAAATGTCGCAACCGCCGCTAAATGTCCCAAAATCATTTGCCACTAAATGTCGCAATGTTAACGTTAAATGTCGCACGAATTTCCCCTACCGTTAAATGTCGCAACACTGCCGTTAAATGTCGCAAGATGAAAATTCATGTTAAAATCATGATTAAAAGTAGTTCGTGAAGTTGGCAGCCTAGCAGCCTAGCAGCCCAGCAGCCTGAAGTTGGCAGCCTAGCAGCCTAGCAGCCTGGCAGCCTAGCAGCATAGCAGCCTGGCAGCCTAGCAGCATAAAGAAAACTAAGAATAGTACAAACATGAAATCGTCGGATATGAATCGGAAGCACATACTTAGACCATTGCACGTCTTATTTAAGTATCGCGATCTTTATTTTTTTAAATATTGAACTTTGCTTTTTTTTATTTTGACGCTTCGAAATTTGTGAAGTTAGCAGCCTAGCAGCCTGGCAGCCTAGCAGCCTAAAGAAAACTAAGGAAAATACAAACATGTAAACTGTCGGAAATTAGTCGGTAGCACATACTTAGACTATTCCACGTCTTTTTTCAGTATCGCGGCTATTGATCAAATGGGTATTGTTCTTAAGTTCAGATAATCTTTATGTTCATTAATGTGTTCGTTTAAACATATGCATTGTATATCTCTTTTACATTTCAACGATTTATCTTTACAGACCTAAAATAAATATGCGTTGAACATCGTCAACTTCATTAAACATATACATACAAAATAGCATATCATAAATAAGTCACATGACGTCGCTTATTGTCCATAGACAGCGACATTATTAGCCGCGAAAATGTTAAGATTAAGACTACTTCCTACGTTATTCGAAAACATGTTTAATCCCGCAAACTTTGAAGCGTCAGAATGAAAAATAAAATAAAATTCAATATTTAAAAAAATAAAGATCGCGATACTGAAATAAAACGTGGAATGGTCTAAGTATGTGCTACCGACTCATTTCGTTTGTATTATCCTTAGTTTTCTTTAGGCTGCTAGGCTGCTAGGCTGCCAGGCTGCTAGGCTGCTAACTTCACAAATTTCGAAGAGTAAAAAAAAACAAAGTTCAATATTAAAAAAAATAAAGTTCGCGATACTGAAAAAAGACGTGGAATAGTCTAAGTATGTGCTACCGACTCATTTCCGACGGTTTACATGTTTGTATTGTCCTTAGTTTTCTTGAGGCTGCTAGGCTGCAAGGCTGCTAGGCTGCTAGGCTGCTAGGCTGCTAGGCTGCCAACTTCAGGCTGCTGGGCTGCTAGGCTGCTAGGCTGCCAACTTCACGAACATTAATTAATTATGCTCATATTGGCCTTGCTATTTGGTTGAATACAGCTAGCCGTATTGGCCAGGGAATCTAGGCTTTTTATATTTTATTGTCACATGATTGGCGTCCGCGCCGAAGCGCGGCGCCCCTTTATGGAATGAAATCAGATTTTGTGAAAGGGCGACAGCAACTTCTCGAGCCTTTTAGTCGGTAATAATAAAAGCCGATCATTCCGATCGGTATGAGGGTGCTTGATTATTATTAATTAAAAATGAAATGTGGCGATATGTACAATGAATAGCGAACTGGAGAATTTCGCAATGCAAACATTTTCAAATGAAATAACCTTTTCCGTCTCTTCAGTTTTTTTTATTTATCATTTTGTAGTACATAGAATGATAAGTTGATGACCTAAATGTCTACTGTCTACCTAAACATTCCGAAAATCTATTTATAGAAGGATGTACTCCTATCGTTAATTCCCGGTCTCTCCCGGTCTATTTTGACCGGTATTTACTAGTGACCGGCGAATAGAATCACACGTTTAGTGTCCGGTCTCTCCCGGTTTTGGAGTAGATGTTTGATATCGTTTCAGAAAAGAACCAATTTTTTACAGATAAATAAGCTTTTTTCCAAAATAAATGTTTGTCACTTAGTTTGTAACTCTATATGAGATAAAAACATTAAATATGTACAATAATTGAGCAAAAAGGTACATTTTTATGGTATTAATATGACACTTTCAACTTTGAAACATTTTATTTAATTTTTTATTCGTGTTTAGTAAAGATGCCGAGGAATTTTTCAAAGTTACAAAATAGATTTTATGAATTTTTCAATGGATTGATATTTTAAAAAATGATAAAGAAAAATACAAATGTACATGTACATGGTTTAAAAATAAACAATATTATATATTGAAAGATTAACCATAATTTACTGACTTTTTCCAGTTAAGTTTTGACTTATAATCGTCGGTCAATATGACAATTGAATTCTTAAAATTTATTTTACAATTTTAATAAAAAAAAGAGTAGTAAACGTAAAAAACTCAGTATTAAAATTGCACATAAAACACAAAAAAGAGAGGAAAACAATATTCATAAAATCTGTATTTTTTATAATAAAATAGATATTACAATTATTGTATAATAAACAACATGCTCAACATGATCAACATGGTAATATAACCAGTGTCATATTTTTACTAAGTGTGAACAGATACCTTAAGAGGGGGTCTTCGCTATTTAATAGCGATAACATAATAAAGGACACTTTCTGCATTTCTAGCTTGGACGCCCTTTGATGCTTTGCATCAATGCTTTTCTTGTTGCTTTTGCTGTAATGAAAATCTTAATCTGTAACGATTTCAATGAAATTTAATCTAAAATTTTCGAAAAAAAAAAACACACAAGACATACATTATACATGGGTAACGACGATATTAATTATATCTGTAACCACTTTTATGCTCGTAGTTTTTTTGTCACGAGTTTGATTAGAACTTTTTGATTTCTTATCGTGTTCTAACGCGCATGTCGAGAACATCATAGTAAAATTCAAATGACCATAAATACAAAACATAGGCACTATAGAGTATTTATTTTAAGAGAACTTTAATTTATTAACGGGTATTCTTACTACTAAGTAGCTTTCCAGCGACAAGGTTCGAAAGCAGACGGAACTTTAGTTATTGCCGAGATATCTTTCGTTGAAAGATATGGGGTCTAAGATGACGCAATTTCTTTATAAATGAACAAAACCATATATAGCAGATACGTATGAATGTAGAACCAATAGTAGCATTTCTAAGCTATTAAAACGGTAGAACCAAAGATCATCATGCACATATCTTTACATTGCAGATATAGCACCGTCTGGAACTGCGCAACACTTCTAATACAAATAGTTATATTTCCCAGAAGAAAACATAACTGATTAATAAATAGTCAATTGTGAATAAAATAACAGAACACAGAATGATTGGAATAAGGCCGTGACTTTATTGTGCTTTTTGGTGAAAACAAATATCATCGTCAAAAAATATGAAATGAATGAGAAAAATATGAAAGACAGCTCCCAGCTAAATGCATGGAAAGCTACATAGCAACGCAAAGTGCTGTAAACTATGATAATAAGCTCTGAAAATGCTAAACTCTGCTTGGACTTGCCGCAAAGAGGTCAACGATTAAGAATATAAAGCGGCGTGGCATTTTACAAGAGTAAAACAATAACAAAGCTAAAGAGAAATCGGGGCAAATTGCTCCCATTAAATCTCTTATCAATGAGATATTCGCAATGATAATGAAAAGTCTTGAATATAATTTGACTTAGAGAAGTTACAGTAATACTATATAAAGTCACGACTGGATTTAACACACTAATGTATCAATTACTAGTATACAAACGTATTTGCATTATGAAAGATATATTCTAGTTTTCAGATATGATCAATAAAGTTAGGTATGTAAAAATAGTAAAATAAAAACATTTTGATTTCCTATACCATGAAACTTGCAAATTGTGGTCGACTCGCCCAGGAAAAACCAAATAAAACCCAGTGGGAAAAATAGGAAACCTGTACCCGTTTGTCAATGTCATACCACAAAAATGTCGGGTCGCATCCTTGCAAATTCATTTAAGCATTAGAATATATAAAAAGGCACCATTTTAATCATTTAGCTCAATTAATTATTGTTAATACTAATAAATATTTTAATAAATTATTTTTAAGTATCGAGTAATGTTCCAAATTACAACTGTTTATTTCTACAACAAAGTTTGTTGTAATCAGACGTAGAGCATCCAATTATTACTTTGAGTGTCAACACATTTCAAACACTAAATACGTGGGATAAAATGTTTTCTGTAGACTGTAATTACTGGACATCAAATTCAAGCACACGTGTCGATGGAGCGGCATGGCATGGCTGAACGGGAAGTAATGAAAAACCGACTGGATTCAAGCTGAAAAATATAAACACTCGGCAGCAGAACATGTTTATGTAAAATTGAAATACAAATAACACATGGGAAGGGAGGGTGGGATTTTAATAAGCGATGTTTCCACGTCAAATTTTAAACTTTAAATGCGCAGCCTTTACAATGTACGCACGAAAAACTCGTGCTTGGTAAACTTACGAAAACCAGTTTTATCGGAATGTTTTACCGTTTCACACGGATGGGTTTTGAGGCAATTACACATATGCACCCGTCAAAAATTAAACGGGATTTATTTCTCAAAAGAAGATAAATCTACTTAATTTATTAACGGGTATTCTTACTACTAAGTAGCTTTCCAGCGACAAGGTTCGAAAGCAGACGGAACTTTAGTTATTGCTGAGATATCTTTCGTTGAAAGATATGGGGTCTAAGATGACGCAATTTCTTTATAAATGAACAAAACCATATATAGCAGATACGTATGAATGTAGAACCAATAGTAGCATTTCTAAGCTATTAAAACGGTAGAACCAAAGATCATCATGCACATATCTTTACATTGCAGATATAGCACCGTCTGGAACTGCGCAACACTTCTAATACAAATAGTTATATTTCCCAGAAGAAAACACAACTGTTTAATAAATAGTCAATTGTGAATAAAATAACAGAACACAGAATGATTGGAATAAGGCCGTGACTTTATTGTGCTTTTTGGTGAAAACAAATATCATCGTCAAAAAATATGAAATGAATGAGAAAAATATGAAAGACAGCTCCCAGCTAAATGCATGGAAAGCTACATAGCAACGCAAAGTGCTGTAAACTATGATAATAAGCTCTGAAAATGCTAAACTCTGCTTGGACTTGCCGCAAAGAGGTCAACGATTAAGAATATAAAGCGGCGTGGCATTTTACAAGAGTAAAACAATAACAAAGCTAAAGAGAAATCGGGGCAAATTGCTCCCATTAAATCTCTTATCAATGAGATATTTCTTGACGACAACATTTTTATCAAATACCGAAATGCACATTTTGTGTGTTGAGGGCCACTTAATATTTCAAGAAATGAAATTCGCCACTAATGATTTTCATAGTGAATGCACGTATTTGCGAAAGGAAAATGTAAAGATTTGATACAGTTGATGCCTTGGGTTTTCCTAAGTAGTTATTTATTAATTATTTTCATAACTCCTGCGCTGAAATGGTAAAATGCTTATTGGATACCAGTCTGATCTCGACTACCCTGAAATATGCATCAGTGAAAATGAAGGAAAAGCGAGAGAAGTACATTATCATCTATACTGAAGGAAAGGCGGAACAAGTACGAGATAAACATTTTGCATGTCAAGAAAACAAAAATCAAAAAATAAATAAATAAAAATTGCTCAAACAACCAAAGAGAAACAAAAAGGGGAGAAGGTGTGTAGTACATATTACTACAATACATATATTTTAAACGCCATCCACAAAAGAGTCTGAGCTGAGCATCGGACCGGAAAGACAGGGGGACTTACATGTCTGTTTCAACAAAGCCGTGTGTTAGAGGTATGTAGCAAAGACAACGCGGCGAAAGCGATAAGTACGGACCTACACGTACATATCAAATGCTGCTCCTTCAACTTTCGACTAGCCACTTAAAGGCGTCGGCCGGCAAGTTGATTTTTTGCAGCCCTGTCCAAATAAGACACAGACAAATTTATGGACATGGCTTACTGGCCGACCGCATGGTCACAGGCCCCCTCTAACGGTTAAGGGCGCACGCCCATTAACACCAATATAAGAGATAACCGCAGAACGCAAGGTGCTGTTACAAACGGTTAACCTAGGAAATGTGAGCATAACTTTATCGCGGCAATATCGTTTTTTTTTTTAATTTAGAAATATGCAAATGCTGTTTCAGACTTTTTTTTTATGCTCACGACCGGGCATTGAATGCTATGTGACAGACTTAAATCTCAATTTCTTATGCCGCCTTTCCTTCAATACAAAATTACTAAATGAAACGATATGCATGCGTTGTAGCATGCCGATTGATGCTATGCAGTCGCACAATACAGCATATGTTTTGGGACAATTATCTCTGGGAAAAAAAATTGCTTGGTAGAACCATTGACCTTTTCAAATAAAACGGTTTTGGTCATCAAAATACATAGGCTGTAAGACGATCAAACGGAAAATAAAATGAAGTAACTTAGATAAAGAGACTATTAGCTAAAGATTTCTAAAGGGAAACAAACAAAACTTGACAAACACAACGTAGCACTTTAAATCAGGTCACTTCCCGCAAAACGTGGAAAAACTGAGGTGCCTTTAAACAGACCAAAGACACTGCAAACAAGGTCGTCGGTTCGAATCCTTTATCTTTTATATACATATATTGAAGGAAGTAGAAGTTTCAATTTCTTATTATTTAATGATAATTGGCCCTTGTTTATTATGTATTGCTTAATTAATTAACAAATATGATCGACAATTTCAACTTCTCTTTAATTCGTTAACATTATCAATCAATTTAAATACTTTAGAGAAACTTTGGATTATAACTAATTAAAACGGCATATTTAATCAATGTTTAGAATTTGACAATGTTAAACACGAAAAAAAAAAAATTGTCGTACGGATGTTAAAATAGTAGGAAAGTCATATAAGAAACAACAAATTAGCTTGAGTGGACTGTCAAAGTTTAGTCCGATAGGCCGCTAGGCCGCAAACTTCACAAAAAAGATAAAATAATAAAAAAGTTCTTTTATGATTCCCTGTTTGTTTTATATATATATATTTTTTTTTTTTTTTTTTTTTTTTTTTTTTTTTTAAAGCTGCATGCCTCCAGATGAGTCAAAATATTTCAATAAAATCTAACTTGAGAAATATGTACTATGATTTTAGGAAAAGTAGAATGATTCAAGATTCAAGTAATATTTTACATTTAATGTGCGATAAATGACTGATTTTCCAATATTTACAACTACATTTCTACTGCGTTACATGTTCTAATGCAGTAAGGACTATTTATGCATATTTTGACAACTTTTTGGTAATTTGCTTGGGTTGTAGATGCTATTGATAATGTGCAAATTGCTTCCTTTTGGTTATTTCGCAATATTATACATTCAAATACATTTAAAAAAAATCATGAAAATTAGCGTGAATTTGGAGGCGCGCTGCTTTAATATCAAGAATTGTCAAAAGAACTTCACAATGTGCCGTTTTTATTGTTTTTATAAAATTTCTACAACTGTAAAATTTTAGGTTGCCAGGCTATTCTTTATGAATATGCATTTTTCCTTTCTTTCTTTTATGTAACTTTAAAATGACTTCAAAATTAACTATGAGTCGACAAACTTCTACAACACTAAGTTCAGGCCACTGGGCCGCCAACTTCACGCCGCCAGGCCGCTGAGCCGCTACTAGGCCACTGGGCCGCTAGGCTGCCAACTTCAGACTCAATTACTATACATCTCGTGCATGAAAGAAATATTTCTACTTGATAATCTATCCAACAAATCAAGTTAATATTAAAGATCAATGCAAGTAATTACCTTTTACATGAATAGCGTGAATTAAGGAGTCATTTCCCATCAGCACATTGAACCATGCCATGCCGCTATCCATCAGCCCATAACATCAACCGGTTCCTTCCTTGATATACCTTTGCTCTGGAAGTATTACAGCACGATTCGAGTTTTCACGTGTTCGTCTATATGTCTATAGACATAGCTGCACACATCAGTCTGTATCAGTAATACTACAAAATAAATCAAAAACATGTACATCTGTACACGACTAAATATTTTCCAAGCTCTGTGTTAAGTTTGTTTTTTTTGTTTGTATTACTTTTAACAATAACTTAGTATCTGTATTTAAAATCGAATTGTAAACTTTATTTAACATATAAAATAATGATTAGTCATGCGGAGATAGCCGAGTCATTGTACTTATGCATATACATGTATAAAATTTACACATAAGACACGTGTTCGCGCCCACGCCTTGTGTCGCACATGAAGATTTGAAATAAGCAATCTTACAATTTTTCATGACCAAATAGCAAAATGTCAGTGGTAGTAAACATAAAAAACAACAACATTTGATATCTATATTATATATACCATATCGAACCAAGTTAGCAAATTTTGTGTAAGTTATATCTACACTGTGAAATGCATATTGAAAATCACTGCCATACTAAATTCAAAATACACATCTTATAAAACCAAAATTAATTAAAATAACATGAAATACTTATCTGAAAGACGAATTGGTGAACACTTGAAACCAGCTGTGTTGAACTTTTGAAGCATTTCAAATAACGACAGCAATTTTAATAAGCGATGTTTCCACGTCAAATTTTAAACTTTAAATGCGCAGCCTTTACAATGTACGCACGAAAAACTCGTGCTTGGTAAACTTACGAAAACCAGTTTTATCGGAATGTTTTACCGTTTCACACGGATGGGTTTTGAGGCAATTACACATATGCACCCGTCAAAAATTAAACGGGATTTATTTCTCAAAAGAAGATAAATCTACTTGACTTCTGTACAAGATTCTATCCAACACATACCAGGTTGTCTCTTAGGATGCTAGGCTGCCGACTTCTAGGGCGTTAGGCAAACTCCTAAGGCCCATGTCGTCAGCAATTTAGGCTTCCTCTTCCGGCTGCGAGACGATTTGCCTCCTCAGCCTACTAGGTCATCATTCTGCAAACTCAGACTGGCCGTTAGGCTGTTTCTTTTGCTAATTTTACAGACATGTTTGTACAAAACTACTTACATAACAATGTAAATTTTGCAGTTTCATACAAATGGTAGACAATTTTGTATAATTAATTTATCAATATGTACTTGTATAAGATCAGGTAAAAATCGAACGCAAAACAATATACATTTATTTATGATATGAGTATTATCGTTGTATAATTTGCAGCGCATTTCCATATATGATAAAATCACTCGTTTTCAAACAGGCATAATTCGTCTTGAGTAGGCAGATTTAATTGATATAACACAATAGTTCAACGTCTTGCGACATTTAACGATAGTGTTGCGACATTTAACGGTAGGGGAAATCCGTGCGGCATTTAACGCTAACATTGCTACATTTAACGGCAAATGATTTTGCGACATTTAGCGGCGGTTGCGACATTTAGCGGCAATGGTGCGACATTTAGCGGCAAGTGCGACATTTAGCGGCGTTGCGACATATAATGGCGCCACAACCAGTGTCATCAACAAGATAAAAGTTAGGAGTATTCTTATATGAGCCGCGTCCAGCAATTTTCGTCCCTGTACAGTTAGAAATGATCCCCAAATAAGGCCATTAAACGGCCACGTGATTACTGCGATAAATTTGTCATGACCGGATAACATTACTTTAAAAGACATACAGTTTCCTATGAGTGATATACAAAAGATAAACTTAAAAGGTCAGAAAAAAATGAAATGGACGATTAGGACAACTAATGCTACACGCGGCTCATTTACATTTGACAAATTCACAACCTAGATTTATAACAAAACTCTAGAAAAGAAGAAATTATCGCAAGCATGTGGCAGTTGGCTCAATGTCACAAAGTTTCAATTCATTAATGTATGAAACTCATATGGAAGAATATCTTAATATTCACAATTTATTCAACAGATTCAGTCTTTTAATATCTTTAAACTGATCAGGTATTTCCATCAAGGCCTGAAGTGCTATTGCTGCTTGCGGATTTCTTGCTTCTGATTTGGTTTTGTGAAATTCTACAAACTGGAAATTGTCAAACTTTCTCTCAGGTAATTTATTATCAAAGTCCCGCATAACTTCCCATGGTCCGTCACCTACACCTATTACAACAATTGAGAGAGGATAGTTTGAGGCGGTTACTATAGCATCTATTGTCTCCTCCTCGCTAGTTACCTGACCGTCTGCAACAATCACTAGAATGTGGTACTGAAATATGGTACGTAATAAAACATAATTAATATACTGTTTGATAAACAATCTAACATTAATGTTATCAAATGAAGATAAACTACGGAGATATACGCAACAAGAATAGACTTGATATCCTTCATTGAATTTGATTTTGACATTAGTGATTTGTTAAGTCCATTCGGATCTGGACAAAAGGAGGACACCTGTAAGATTGAAGATTGAAATTGCTGGGAAATAAAATCATTAATGTGCAGTTTGACTCGTTTTACTAGTAATTTAACAGTAAAGAACTTACTTTTATTGGGGAGGGGATTTTTTTCCCTATTTTCATTTAACAAATATCTAACTTGGCCTTAATATTCATCATCTAACATTGTAATGAATGCTTAAAAAACAATTGTAGCTCATACGAGTGCTACCAACAGACCGTCTTGCACATTGCTTGTTTTAACATTGTCATATAAATTAATGTAAATTGTTCCATAATGCAGGTTCTGTTATACCATAAATTAAAACGTATATTGATAGTTTTTCATTATTGTGTGTAGTTGTTGGTTTTTTTGTTTTTGTTTTTTTTTTTCATTTTAAAAATACCTGTTTTTCTTTTTTAACAATATCAATAGCTTCTTTTATAAGCGGAGCAAAGTTAGTTGGTCCTCCAAGTTTAATTGATGGTGTGACTTCATTATATACATCTAACACTTCGGCAAAACCATCACATTCTCCCTGTAAAATATAAATCCTCGTATCACAATAATAGATACAATGTCATTGTATTGGAAATAACCTCATGTTATAGGAAGGAAACGATGCCGTATAACTGGTAACAATTGTATACAATGTCAAATTACTAGTATTTGAAACAACTTTTTATCACTTAAATGATGTCATGTTATCAATGGAAATAATGTAATTTTGTTGGAAACTGTATCATATCAAAGGATGCACTGCCATATCATTGAAAGCTACGTCATATCTTTGGACACTAATATGATAACATTGACAGTCATGTCAAATGGAAAGTAACATCATATGTCAGGGATGGGAGAACATTACTTCCAGTGCAAGAAGTTGCCGAACAGACAATACAACATATGTTTCAGCACTCACAGGAAAGAGATTCAATATATGTCTACAGCAAACAAGTAAACTCAATGGTGGAATAGCTACTGTGGTTTAATTGTTAAGGCTAAATATGTGTATATGCCAACTAGAAGGAATTATTTGTGACGTATTTAAGCTGAAAGCATTTTATTTTCAGAGATTATCGCAAAGCGCGGCCAATGATGGAGCAATATTTTATCACAAGGCCATAATTTATTTGATTTAATTGATATATTTTTACAAAAAATTTGGATGGGCAATTAGCAATTAGACAGAGCATTTTGTTTTCAGCTCAACTAAAACTCATTTGGAAAGTTGGGCACGTAAAAAGTGTGTCTTAAATTATGCACCTGTCTTTGTATGTGAACGGGAGGATATCTTTGTATGAAAAAAATGGGAATAACTTAATTAAAGGAGAATATAATATTTTGTCATATAACACAACTTCAAACGTGATAGTAAACAATTGATTAGGTGAAATACATTCTAAAATTGCTAACAAAACTGTGATAATTGATTATATATATTACCTCAGTCTTCAATGGGAATATGCCTTTATCCTTGACCCGTCTATCACCGAACCCATATGCTGGTATTATACCATCATCATCTAAAGGTTCTAGAGTCTCACCAAGTATACATATAACCTGTCATATAACCGAATAACATATTAGAAATTAGTATTTAATATTACAGTGGTATATGCCTTTATATTAACAGTAACGCATTAATATTATACAAAAATAGCCTAGCATATCCAAGCCAATGGGTCTGTTAGTCCGCTTTAAGTTAGATATCTCATCTGTTAACGGAAAATAACAAGAACAAATGATACAGAATATAAATGGTTTCAAAATGATTCATGGCATAATAATATCAAGAGAGTTATTGTCGGAATCTTAAATGTATAAACTCATATGCTTGTTGTGTTAGCTCGACACTGTAGGGGTTATATGGCGAGTTTCGTGGAGGAATAACTCAGGTAAATGAGTTGCTATCTGTGTAAACCCACTGACCTTCCGTAGAAAAATATAACAATTATTCAGTTGTTATTTCATACTTTGAAGATGAACATGTAGTACAGAGCATTGTAGGAGCACATTTGTCTCGGAGCACATTTGTCTCACGAAGTGTGACCGGTGTGTTTGTAAACATTCATATTTGCGACAAATTGGAAATGAGACAGATGTGTTCGACACACAATAGAAAGGACACTCGAAGCACATTTGTCTCACATTTTTTCCATAAAATTCTTAAAAGGTAATAATTATGTTCATCTGTATACCGGCTACCAACCATTGTTCTGTGTTTTCTGTATTCATAATATCGTTTTTGGGTCACTTCCAGTCAGTCAAAAACTTCCTGCCTCTGCATAGGAGTCATATATTAAATTAAAGAATATCCCTGTTCTGCATGTCACAATGAAAATTTCTACAATGGCAGCATCCAGAACCTAAACACATATGCAGCAAGTCTTTTATTATCGTTATCAATTGTGATGCGTCTATTTTCAATGCTTAAAGTTTTATAGATGATTTATGGCACTAAAATATTCATAGCAAAAACAAGGTAGTATCTTCGGTGGCATAAAGGGGACATAAGATTTTCTTTTTAATAAAGTGCGCACACGAAAGCTTTTCCGTGGCCACGCGATACGGACCACGGAGGCCATTAAATGATCCATGAAGAAAATAAGAAGACCATAACATACGTTTTTTGTTTTCATATAAAAAGTCATTTTCCAAGAATTGCGGCTTTCAGATTCGCCATTGAAAAGGCACTTACAAAATGCATGAGTTCCTAAAATAATCCGGGTAATGCCATAATTATGGAATATCGGGCCACTCATAATCGGGCGAGACGCGACATTCCGATCAGACACGAAACGAGGCGCGATATTGTAACAGGAGATCTCGCTATGTCAAGTATCCCGTACCAAGAGATTTCAGAAATGAATAAATTTTTACTTCTTTAGATAGGGCAAGTATGAATTTATTAATATTCAAATAATGATATCTGAGTAAGTTAGATGCTTGCAACCCAAAGAAATTCGCGATAAATGTGAAATAATGCGTCATAAAAGTAGCAAACTGTAAACAATGTAGTACTTTGACTTCAATACAAAATTCTAAATCACTTCACTTGTACAAACTGCAAAAAACACACAAAAAAACAGCAGATGAAAAATGCTTCAGGTAATTAGCCAATATGTAATTTTTTCGAGCTAAAAAAAGTATACCAAAAATAAAAAGCTTTTGAGGGATACAAAAAAAAGCATTTCTCAGACATGATGGGCCTTTAAGTGATTTTATGTAGACTATAAAGCGAATACTACTTAGCGGTATATGACCTGGAATCAATTTCTTGTCTCGCGTCGACGAACGGGATGCGAAGCGAGACGCGAGATTTCGGCGAGTTGCGATATCAACCGATTATGGTGTTCGGTTTGGACATAAGTAACATTTTTGTTTCCCTGAACAGCTATGCACAATGGTACAAAGGTGGAATTGAGATGGTACGATGATTACGATAGAGAAAATAATATCGCGTTTTCATCAGCATACCATCGCAGTTTCATCATATCGTACCATCGTATTTTCACCATCGTAACATCGTCTTTCGTCATAGTACCATCACGTTTTCATCATCGAGCCTTCGTTGTTTCACCATCGTACAATCGTTGTTTCACTATCGTACAATCGTCGTTTCACGTTCGTATCATTGTGTTTTCACCATCGCACCATCGCGTTTTCATCAACTACCATCGTGCCATCGCGCTGTCCCCATTGTACCATCGTGAACGGGATTTAGTACGTTTCAGTGTACACCTTCAGGTTATGTCAATCAATTTCTTGAATAAGAGATATTATAATTAATAGCTTACTGTAGATTTTCATAAAGAAAGCATAAGCAAACTTATTGATGATTGCACTTGAGGTAAAGCGGCGAACCTCGATTCATAAAAAGAATTTCTGCCGTGGGGAAATATGTGACAAATAATTTATAAAAAAGGACATGAGACAAATGTGCTTTCTTGTCCCTTAAAACACATGAGACAAATGTGCTTTCTTGTCCCTTAAAAAACTTGATCGAAGCACATTTGTCACACAAATGAGTTTTTTGGGGTAGACATTTGAGGTCCCATTTGTCTCATGTGGGACAAATGCGACCGCATCGGTCTTACGTAAGACAAATGTGCTCCGAGACAAATGTGCTCCTACAGAGCATTGTATAGTCTCTCGGTTTTGGTCGCCATTATCATATCACCTTATGTGTTATTTAAGGTGCAGCATTATTTAGGGGCTGGTTTTAATCAGAAATTGCAAATCTGTAATATCCCTGTGGGATAGATTTCTCCCTTTTCACTACAGTGACAAATATTGAGCATTTTAATCATTATATAATCAAACACGTGAACAAAGTAATTTGTAATACGATTACCAACCTCCTGGTATGGATTAACTTTGTCATCAGAAATATCATGAAGACTGGAACCTCCGAATGTTATCTGACCTTGCAATTTGTTGCTTAATGTATAATCTATACCTGAAAAATAGGTTACAAAAATTGATTAAAGATACACATTATTATAGTAATAGCCTAATTATCCAACAATATTGACCCGTCACTTCATTAACTTTCGTAAAGGTCATTGGATAAACAGTGGTATCTAACAAATATATCAATATATTTGTGAACTTCACACGTCTGTAAGGTGTGCTGTATTGGTATAGATTTCGGACTACCGATCTAAAGGTCCTTGGTTCGATTCCTAACCAACTACATGTTATGAAGATACACATTCTTTAGATTTACTTGCAATCTGGTGTTAGGATACCAAAAGAAGAATTTGTTTATACAATTATATTTTTTATATTTCGTTACATTATCTTTAATAAAAAGTACAGCGCGTCTATTATACAAATCAATAAATCGACTTGTCGACTTCACTGTCAGTGTCAGTCGTATTGCCCATACTGGCAGTTTTAAAAGAATGGCAAGTTTGAAATTATGTCATTTTTGATTCTCAATATTTCGATTTTTTTGTGTATTAATTTAATATTGTATATATAAACCTACATCAATTAAACAGCTATTTCTAAATATGTTAAGTATACAAAAGGAATGGACCAAACAATTTTGCAACAAAATGGCGAGCAACGTTATATCAAGTTAATGTTAGATTTAGCAATTATAGAGGATTATAACCTACCCAATAGTCTTACAATGTTTATTTTACTTTTTCTTTGAAGTGAAATCTGCATGACACTAAACTGTCTCAATACGCTTTAAAGGGACTCCACTGAAGTTTTTTGACATGGCGGGATTGAAAATATTTTTCAAGATTTATGTTCGATTTGATGTAGATCTTGTGTGTGAAATTTCACATCATTTGCTCACTCCGTTTTTCCAGAATAATTATTATAATTGTGAAACATAATCCAAAATTGAAAAGCGCTGCTACGCTTTTCATTCAAATTGGAATAAGAATAACACAAAAATTCGATTAATAAGTATATTTATGAATCATCTTTTGCATATCTGTCTGTTAAGAGTGCGATAACTGGTCTATGTAAGAAATTCAATTTGTAGGCTTTGAATGTCAGTGGAGTTCCTTTAAAACAAGTTAAAACTCACCAAATATGAGACCACAATTATCAACACCTTCTTGTTTTATAGCTCTACTAACTTCTTCTAGTGTTTCAAACCTGTCAATGTTAGATGCAAATGCTGGTTCACCACATGTTGATATAGAATCACTGGCTAACATCTTTGACTCTTCTCTCTGGGGACCTTCAGGGCGCGTACTAAAATTGTAATTATATCTTCTTAGCTTTCATTGAAGTATGAATAAGAAAATAATGAAGAAAACCGTCATGATTCAAGAACCAATCCATTATACAGATTTATAAATTTATTCAAGTTAAGTATAGATAGTATATTACTCCTACACCAATGTATGACACTCAACGAGTAAAAAAATACAGGATGTAAAATACTCGGTTAATCTGAATTATTGGAATTTGTTTTCCTCTGGTTATATTTCGGCAAAATTTCATTTATGGTGCCTTTATTTCAGTTTTTAATTAATATAAAAATGTATAAAAAAAACCATAGATTATCCAGGCATTTGCGTATTGCCTCGTCTAAATCCATGTCAAAGCCGTTGAATATGTTCACATGTTCACTTTTATTTACTGTTTCATAATACACAGTCCCATTGCAAATTGGTCAGACATGTACTCGTATTGCAACGAAAACATAACTAGCCATTTTATTTACATTTAGTCGATAAATACGACATATACATGATGATTGTATACATACTAACAAACATCCACATATATCACAATAATGCATAATTAACCTCAAATGAAAAACGGGTCTCTAATCAGAGATCTATTCACAAATATTGTATTACACTGTATATAAGTGCGTGCATATTCAACAACTTTAACCTGATATCAATAATAAAACATGAAAAGCCAAACATCCTTATAAATATTTAAAAAAAAGATATGAAAAAGTGATACTCTATAAAGTCGCCAAAAAGGTAAGTAATCGCTTATCAAGTTTACTGATGTAAATAAACTTAAATATGTTAAATCTGTTCAACATTATCAATAAATAACAGCATGGTCGTTCCGTAAATGTATATAACCTTAAGCACGCCTAACCATCTTAAATGAACTTGTAAATCTTCCAATCTGGACAAAGGAAACTTTTAAAAATATTTACTGATGGGTAGAATATGTGCCTGCAAGAAGGCTAGAATTTAACCGAGTGTTACATCAATCAACATTTTGCCAGGTTATTATAACTAATGATATAAACGATTATCCAACGATAGTCAACATTACAGACATGCACCAGTTCTAGTATATTACATAACTAATGATATAAACGATTATCCAACGATAGTCAACATTACAGACATGCATCAGTTCTAGTATATTACATTACTAATGATATAAACGATTATCCAACGATTGTCAACATTACAGACATGCACCAGTTCTAGTATATTACATTACTAATGATATAAACGATTATCCAACGGTAGTCAACATTACAGACATGCATCAGTTCTAGTATATTAAATTACTAATGATATAAACGATTATTCAACGATAGTCAACATTACAGACATGCATCAGTTCTAGTATATTACATAACTAATGATATAAACGATTATCCAACGATAGTCAACATTACAGACATGCATCAGTTCTAGTATATTACATAACTAATGATGTAAACGATTATCCAACGATAGTCAACATTACAGACATGCACCAGTTCTAGTATATTACATTACTAATGATATAAACGATTATCCAACGATAGTCAACATTACAGACATGCATCAGTTCTAGTATATTACATAACTAATGATATAAACGATTATCCAACGATAGTCAACATTACAGACATGCATCAGTTCTAGTATATTACATTACTAATGCTATAAACGATTATCCAACGATAGTCAACATTACAGACATGCATCAGTTCTAGTATATTACATTACTAATGATATAAACGGTCAACATTACAGACATGCATCAGTTCTAGTATATTACATTACTAATGATATAAACGATTATCCAACGATAGTCAACATTACAGACATGCATCAGTTCTAGTATATTACATTACTAATGATATAAACGATTATCCAACGATTAGTCAACATTACAGACATGCATCAGTTCTAGTATATTACATTACTAATGATATAAACGATTATCCAACGATAGTCAACATTACAGACATGCATCAGTTCTAGTATATTACATTACTAATGATATAAACGATTATCCAACGATAGTCAACATTACAGACATGCATCAGTTCTAGTATATTACATTACAATGATACTAATGATATAACGATTATCCAACGATAGTCAACATTACAAACATGGCATCAGATCAGTTCTAGTATATTACATTACTAAGATGATATAAACGCATATTATCCAACGATAGTCAACATTACAAACATGCATCAATTCTAGTATATTACATTACTAATGATATAAACTATTATCCAACGATAGTCAACATTACAGACATGCATCAGTTCTAGTATATTACATACTAATGCTATAAACGATTATCCAACGATAGTCAACATTACAAACATGCATCAGTTCTAGTATATTACATTACTAATGATGTAAACGATTATCCAACGATAGTCAACATTACAGACATGCATCAGTTCTAGTATATTACATTACTAATGATGTAAACGATTATCCAACGATAGTCAACATTACAGACATGCATCAGTTCTAGTATATTACATAACTAATGATGTAAACGATTATCCAACGATAGTCAACATTACAGACATGCACCAGTTCTAGTATATTACATTACTAATGCTATAAACGATTATCCAACGATAGTCAACATTACAGACATGCATCAGTTCTAGTATATTACATTACTAATGATATAAACGATTATCCAACGATAGTCAACATTACAAACATGCATCAGTTCTAGTATATTACATTACTAATGATATAAACGATTATCCAACGATAGTCAACATTACATACATGCACCAGTTCTAGTATATTACATTACTAATGATATAAACGATTATCCAACGATAGTCAACATTACAGACATGCACCAGTTCTAGAATATTACATTACTAATGATAAACGATTATCCAACGATAGTCAACATTACAGACATGCACCAGTTCTAGTATATTACATTACTTATGATATAAACGATTATCCAACGATAGTCAACATCACAGACATGCACCAGTTCTAGTATATTAAATTACTTATGATATAAACGATTATCCAACGATAGTCAACATTACAGACATGCACCAGTTCTAGTATATCACATTACTAATGATATAAATGATTATCCAACGATAGTCAACATTACAGACATGCACCAGTTCTAGTATATTACATTGCTAATGCTATAAACGATTATCCAACGATAGTCAACATTACAGACATGCATCAGTTCTAGTATATTTACATTGCTAATGCTATAAACGATTATCCAACGATAGTCAACATTACAGACATGCATCAGTTCTAGTATATTACATAACTAATGATGTAAACGATTATCCAACGATAGTCAACATTACAGACATGCACCAGTTCTAGTATATTACATAACTAATGATATAAACGATTATCCAACGATAGTCAACATTACAGACATGCATCAGTTCTAGTATATTACATTACTAATGATATAAACGATTATCCAACGATAGTCAACATTACAGACATGCATCAGTTCTAGTATATTACATAACTAATGATGTAAACGATTATCCAACGATAGTCAACATTACAGACATGCATCAGTTCTAGTATATTACATTACTAATGATATAGTAAGTAAGTAAGTAAGTAAGTAAGTAAGTAAGTAAGTAAGTAAGTAAGTAAGTAAGTAAGTAAGTAAGTAAGTAAGTAAGTAAGTAACGACTTTATTTAATGAGGCTAACACATTCGGTTTCCCGATCTTCCATGCGGGCCTCAGCATATACATAGCATATACATAACAATATATACATTACACATTTTAAATAACATATATACACAAATAAAAAAACAAAACTAAAATCAAACAAAAAAACAAAACAAAAAAAAAAACAAAAAAACAAACAAACATCAAGAAACCACATTTTGTAACCTGGGCATGAAAAATACATTTTTTTACAAGTAAGATTAAAACAATATTGTAAAAACAAAACATTATACATTCTATTCTTGTGTGGCATTATCATTACAACAAAATGTACACTCATTTAATTAGAAAATTGCCACTTAATATATGTGGCTTGAAATTTCTTCAAAGTATCTGAATTTCGAATATAAATTGGGATGTCATTCCATATTTTAGGACCAGAATAGTCAAATGATTTCCTAAAGTACTCAGTTGTTGGTTTCGGTATGACTAGTTTCTCATTTTGAACAGATCTTAAGTTGAAGTTGTGTTTGTCATTTATCATTTGGAATTTATTTTTCATATAATTAGGAAAAGATGGCTCATTAATAGATTTATACATGAGAATAGCTTTTTTGTACATAATTCTTTGATCAAAGGACATCCAATTAAGCTCTTTAAATAGTTCATTTGATGGGGAATCAAAACTTTTATCCAAGATTATTCTAGCAGCCCTTTTTTGAAATTTGATAATTTGTGAAAGTAATTCACTACTACAGTTTCCCCATATAGTGCAACAGTAGTCTAAATGAGGCAGAATATATGCATTGAAAAAGAGTTTTCTAGAATGAAGATCAAGATAAACGATTATCCAACGATAGTCAACATTACAGACATGCATCAGTTCTAGTAAATTACATTACTAATGCTATAAACGATTATCCAACGATAGTCAACATTACAGACATGCATCAGTTCTAGTATATTACATTACTAATGATGTAAACGATTATCCAAAGATAGTCAACATTACAAACATGCATCAGTTCTAGTATATTACATTACTAATGCTATAAACGATTATCCAACGATAGTCAACATTACAAACATGCATCAGTTCTAGTATATTACATTACTAATGATATAAACGATTATCCAACGATAGTCAACATTACAGACATGCATCAGTTCTAGTTATATTACATAACTAATGATGTAAACGATTATCCAACGATAGTCAACATTACAGACATGCACCAGTTCTAGTATATTACATAACTAATGATATAAACGATTATCCAACGATAGTCAACATTACAGACATGCACCAGTTCTAGTATATTACATTACTAATGATATAAAGGATTATCCAACGATAGTCAACATTACAGACATGCACCAGTTCCAGTATATTACATAACTAATGATATAAAGGATTATCCAACGATAGTCAACATTACAGTCATGCACCAGTTCTAGTATATTACATTACTAATGATATAAAGGATTATCCAACGATTGTCAACATTACAGACATGCATCAGTTCTAGTATATTACATTACTAATGATATAAAGGATTATCCAACGATAGTCAACATTACAGACATGCACCAGTACTAGTATATTACATTACTAATGCTATAAACGATTATCCAACGATAGTCAACATTACAGACATGCATCAGTTCTAGTATATTACATTACTAATGATATAAACGATTATCCAACGATAGTCAACATTACAGACATGCATCAGTTCTAGTATATTACATAACTAATGATATAAACGATTATCCAACGATAGTCAACATTACAGACAGGCATCAGTTCTAGTATATTACATTACTAATGATATAAACGATTATCCAACGATAGTCAACATTACAGACATGCATCAGTTCTAGTATATTACATTACTAATGATATAAACGATTATCCAACGATAGTCAACATTACAGACATGCATCAGTTCTAGTATATTACATAACTAATGATATAAAGGATTATCCAACGATAGTCAACATTACAGACATGCACCAGTTCTAGTATATTACATTACTAATGATATAAACGATTATCCAACGATAGTCAACATTACAGACATGCATCAGTTCTAGTATATTACATTACTAATGATATAAACGATTATCCAACGATAGTCAACATTACAGACATGCACCAGTTCTAGTATATTACATTACTAATGATATAAACGATTATCCAACGATAGTCAACATTACAGACATGCATCAGTTCTAGTATATTACATTACTAATGATATAAACGATTATCCAACGATAGTCAACATTACAAACATGCATCAGTTCTAGTATATTACATTACTAATGATATAAACGATTATCCAACGATAGTCAACATTACAGACATGCATCAATTCTAGTATATTACATTACTAATGATATAAACGATTATCCAACGATAGTCAACATTACAGACATGCATCAGTTCTAGTATATTACATAACTAATGATATAAATGATTATCCAACGATAGTCAACATTACAAACATGCATCAGTTCTAGTATATTACATTACTAATGATATAAACGATTATCCAACGATAGTCAACATTACAGACATGCACCAGTTCTAGTAAATTACATTACTAATGATATAAACGATTATCCAACGATAGTCAACATTACAGACATGCATCAGTTCTAGTATATTACATTACTAATGATATAAACGATTATCCAATGATAGTCAACATTACAGACATGCATCAGTTCTAGTATATTACATTACTAATGATATAAACTATTATCCAACGATAGTCAACATTACAGACATGCATCAGTTCTAGTATATTACATAACTAATGCTATAAACGATTATCCAACGATAGTCAACATTACAAACATGCATCAGTTCTAGTATATTACATTACTAATGATGTAAACGATTATCCAACGATAGTCAACATTACAGACATGCATCAGTTCTAGTATATTACATTACTAATGATATAAACGATTATCCAACGATAGTCAACATTACAAACATGCATCAGTTCTAGTATATTACATTACTAATGATATAAACGATTATCCAACGATAGTCAACATTACATACATGCACCAGTTCTAGTAATATTACATTACTAATGATATAAACGATTATCCAACGATAGTCAACATTACAGACATGCACCAGTTCTAGAATATTACATTACTAATGATATAAACGATTATCCAACGATAGTCAACATTACAGACATGCACCAGTTCTAGTATATTACATTACTTATGATATAAACGATTATCCAACGATAGTCAACATTACAGACATGCACCAGTTCTAGTATATTAAATTACTTATGATATAAACGATTATCCAACGATAGTCAACATTACAGACATGCACCAGTTCTAGTATATCACTATTGCTAATGATATAAATGATTATCCAACGATAGTCAACATTACAGACATGCACCAGTTCTAGTATATTACATTGCTAATGCTATAAACGATTATCCAACGATAGTCAACATTACAGACATGCATCAGTTCTAGTATATTACATTGCTAATGCTATAAACGATTATCCAACGATAGTCAACATTCAACATTACAGACATGCATCAGTTCTAGTATATTACATTACTAATGCTATAAACGATTATCCAACGATAGTCAACATTACAGACATGCACCAGTTCTAGTATATTACATTACTATTTTTTTCCAACCTTTTTTTAAGAAATTTAAAAAATAAGAATGGTAGATGTGTTTGGAATGAGTTCACAACAGGTTCGTTTTAAAAAAACAAAACATTTAAAGTTTTCCTTTTGCAAGATTTTTTTCCCCACAAAAATTATTTCTGCATTCAGACTGGGGTTTTCCCTTTGTTTTTTCCCATGCCCGGGAAATTTCATCTGGCATGGGGGGTTCCAGATGAGCGCGTGCTGTACAATTCACGAAAAGATGACGTATTTTACCGTTAGAATGATTTTGTAATTTAACGTGTTGAAAGAAATAGTTACGGGAGTAATGATATAAATTTTTAATAGAAAAAAAAAAAAAATTAAAAATATAATGGAAAGGTTTTGAAAATGCAAGAAAAAATATCGACATATGTTTTGCGGTTCGGATTTGGGAAAATCCGTCCCCCGGTCACCCGCCCCGGGCGGTAAATCGGGAAGCCCCGTTACCGCCAATGGGCGGATATGGGGCGGAATTCCGAAACCCGCAAAATATGACAGATATTATTAAAGATTTTTATGCAAGCTATGCTAATTTTTAAGATTTTGCATGGAAATTTAAAAATTAATTTATGCAAGTTAAAAACCCGTTTTTTTTAGTGAGTACTTTTTTAATTTTTCTTTCAGTTGGAAAAAATCTTGATTTCAAACCCTTCTTTTCAAACTAAATTTTCTTTCAAAAGAAAGGAATTTTTTGATCATAGTGAAGTGCTTGTAAAATAAAACTAAGTGGGGGGTATTTAAAGTGTTAAAAAAGACCCAAAAATTTTATTAATAAACG